>NC_042972.1:3546984-3556984 GCF_901001165.1 Salmo trutta | reverse complement strand
TGATCAGGCTGTTGATTATGGTCTGTGGAATGTTGTTCTCCTCCTCTTCAATGACTGTGCGACAATTGGCCTCAGGATATCGTCATGGTATCTCTGTGCATTGAAATTACCAGCGATAAAATGCAATTATCCGTAGCTTATCCCTGCCCATACCATAACCCCTCCGCCACCATGGGGCCCATACCATAACCCCTCCGCCACCATGGGGCCCATACCATAACCCCACCTCCACCATGGGGCCCATACCATAACCCCACCTCCACCATGGGGCCCATACCATAACCCCACCTCCACCATGGGGCCCATACCATAACCCCACCTCCACCATGGGGCACTCTGTTCACAACATTCACATCAGCAAACCGCTCGCCCACACAACGCCATACACGCTGTCCGCCGTCTGTTCGATACAGTTGAACTGGGATTCATCCGTGATTCATCACACTTCTCCAGCGTGCCAGTGGCCATCGAAGGTGAGCATTTGCCCACTGAAGTCGGTTATGACGTAGAACTGCAGTCAGGTCAAGACCATAATGAGGAAGACGAGCACACAGATGAGTTTCCCTGAGACGGTTTCCGACAGTTTGTTAAAAAATTATTCGGTTGTGCAAACTTACAGTTTCATCACCTGTCCAGGGTGGCTGGTCTCAGATGATCCCGCAGGTGAAGAAGCCGGATGTAGAGGTCCAGGTTACATGTGGTCTGCGGTTGTGAGGCTGGTTGGACGTACTGCCAAATTCTCTGAAATGATAATGGAGGCGGCTTATGATAGAGAAATGAACATACAATTCTCTGGCAACAGCTCTGGTGAACATTCCTGCAGTCAGCATGCCAATTGAACGCTCCCTCAAAACTTGAGACATCTGTGGCATTGTGTTGTGTGACAAAACTGCACATTTTAGAGTGGCCATTTTATTGTCCCCCCCAGCACAAGGTGCACACGTGTAACGATCATGCTGTTTAATCAGCTTCTTGATATGACACACCTGTCAGGTGGATGAATTATCTTGGCAAAGGATAAATGCTCACTAAGAGGGATGTAAACACATTTGTGCACAAAATTTGAAAGTAGCACTTAACCAGAACCACCTCTGGTAACCTCCAACCCCTAACCTCTAATCTCTATCTCCAGACATCACATACATTGATGACAGAGACATAGTTTAAAACTATGTGTGTGAATTCTCTGTTTAGGGGAAACAGAATTCACACACAGTTTAAAACTCTGTCTGTACTACATATATATATAATGACACAGCAACAAACACGACATTATGTCAAAAGTGAGTTTACTCATGGTAAATTAAGGGTTACAGTTCTGTCTGTCTTGACATGGCTGGAGCTGCTTGCGTGACACCACATTTTGTTGACAGAGCCGTGATTTTATCAGTCTTTCCGGCCTCTAAAAAAACTCCATCAGAACTTGGCAGTGTCGAGTTACAGAGAGTGAGGGGGACGTTTGTGGTGATGCAGGAACCTAGAAGGAAACAGATTAGTGTCCAAGAAGGAAACAGTACAGTAAAAGGTCTATGTAGAACAGGTGTGACAACAGCTGTTTTGTGTTGGTAAAGAAGTGTTGCTGCTTTTCTCGTGTAAAAACAGGTAGCTGTGTTACCTTTGTACATCCTTGTTCCTGGCTTTGTACCAACCAATGGGAGAGGCCTGTCAGACTTTACTGGAACAAAGGCAGCACATGCAAACATACACATATACCTTCAAATGGCTGCTACAGGGTTATTATGTTACTGCTACAGGGTTATTATGTTACTGCTACAGGGTTATTATGTTACCGCTACAGGGTTATTATGTTACCGCTACAGGGTTATTATGTTACAGCTACAGGGTTATTATGTTACTGCTACAGGGTTATTATGTTACTGCTACAGGGTTATTATGTTACTGCTACAGGGTTATTATGTTACTGCTACAGGGTTATTATGTTACTGCTACAGGGTTATTATGTTACTGCTACAGGGTTATTATGTTACTGCTACAGGGTTATTATGTTACTGCTACAGGGTTATTATGTTACTGCTACAGGGTTATTATGTTACCGCTACAGGGTTATTATGTTACAGCTACAGGGTTATTATGTTACTGCTACAGGGTTATTATGTTACTGCTACAGGGTTATTATGTTACTGCTACAGGGTTATTATTCTGAGTATCTACAGACAAATACACATAAAACATTCAAAATGTTCCTTTCAAGGTCATCCTTGAATATGTGTGTGTGTGTGTGTGTGTGTGTGTGTGTGTGTGTGTGTGTGTGTGTGTGTGTGCGTGCGTGCGTGCGTGCGTGTGCGCGTGCGCCCGTGTGTGTGTGTGTGCGTGTGGCCACATGCAACCTTGTCTGAGAGGGGTCGGCCAGCTGGACGTTAAGGAATGTCCAGCTGGTTGTTCTGGACTGAATACTATGTCAGGGAGGTCAGGGCCTCAGGGTGCCTGGAGGGCCCTGTGTCTCTGTCAGGAGAATAAGTGTGTGTGTGTGTCCCGTGTGACTCAGTTGGTAGAGGGTTGCGGAGTCATTTCAGGGGACCAGTATGAAAACGTACGTTCTGGAGAAGAACGTCTTCTAAATGACTTAAAATGTAAATGTGTGTGCATTCGTCTTTGTCATTAGAATCCCAGCCCTATCCCAGCCCTATCTCAGCCCTATCTTAGCCCTATCTCAGCCCTATCCCAGCCCTATCCCAGCCCTATCTCAGCCCTATCCCAGCCCTATATCAGCCCTATCCCAGCCCTATCTCAGCCCTATCCCAGCCCTATCCCAGCCCTATCTTAGCCCTATCCCAGCCCTATCCCAGCCCTATCCCAGCCCTATCTCAGCCCTATCCCAGCCCTATCCCAGCCCTATATCAGCCCTATCCCAGCCCTATCTCAGCCCTATCCCAGCCCTATCTCAGCCCTATCCCAGCCCTATCCCAGCCCTATCTCAGCCCTATCTCAGCCCTATCCCAGCCCTATCTCAGCCCTATCCCAACCCTATCCCAGCCCTATCTCAGCCCTATCCCAGCCCTATCCCAGCCCTATCCCAGCCCTATCTCAGCCCTATCTCAGCCCCAGCCCTATCTCAGCCCTATCTCAGCCCTATCCCAGCCCTATCTCAGCCCTATCCCAGCTCTATCCCAGCCCTATCCCAGCCTATCTCAGCCCTATCTCAGCCCTATCCCAGCCCTATCTCAGCCCTATCCCAGCCCTATCCCAGCCCTATCTTAGCCCTATACCAGCCCTATCTCAGCCCTATCCCAGCCCTATCCCAGCCCTATCCCAGCCCTATCCCAGCCCTATATCAGCCCTATCCCAGCCCTATCCCAGCCCTATCTTAGCCCTATCCCAGCCCTGTCCCAGCCCTATCTCAGCCCTATCCCAGCCCTATCTCAGCCCTATCTCAGCCCTATCTCAGCCCTATCCCAGCCCTATCTTAGCCCTATCCCAGCCCTATCCCAGCCCTATCCCAGCCCTATCTCAGCCCTATCCCAGCCCTATCTCAGCCCTATCCCAGCCCTATCTTAGCCCTATCCCAGCCCTATATCAGCCCTATCCCAGCCCTATCCCAGCCCTATCTCAGCCCTATCCCAGCCCTATATCAGCCCTATCCCAGCCCTATCTCAGCCCTATCCCAGCCCTATATCAGCCCTATCCCAGCTCTATATCAGCCCTATCTCAGCCTCATTATAGTTCAGCAGGCTTTACAGCCTCATTATAGTTCAGCAGGCTTTACAGCCTCATTATAGTTCAGCAGGCCTTACAGCCTCATTACAGTTCAGCAGGCCTTACAGCCTCATTATAGTTCAGCAGGCCTTACAGCCTCATTATAGTTCAGCAGGCCTTACAGCCTCATTACAGTTCAGCAGGCCTTACAGCCTCATTACAGTTCAGCAGGCTTTACAGCCTCATTATAGTTCAGCAGGCCTCACAGCCTTATTATAGTTCAGCAGGCCTCACAGCCTTATTATAGTTCAGCAGGCTTTACAGGCTCATTATAGTTCAGCAGGCTTTACAGCCTCATTATAGTTCAGCAGGCTTTACAGCCTCATTATAGTTCAGCAGGCCTCACAGTCTCATTATAGTTCAGCAGGCCTCAGTCTCATTATAGTTCAGCAGGGCTTACAGCCTCATTATAGTTCAGCAGGCCTCACAGCCTCATTATAGTTCAGCAGGCCTCACAAGCTCAAAGGCCCTGCTGTATGAGGGTTATTAACGCTTTACCGTCTGTGGGGAGAGAAGTGTGGGAAAAATGTACTGTAAATTGAGGATATAGTTTCCCTCTCAGCATAAGAAAACACCTCTAAATTACAGTTACTGTATAATATAGTTTCCTTCTTAGCGTAATTTCTTGTTGCCCAAAGTTGACAAATTACTTTTGGCATTTGACTTTTGGAAAGTAATTTACCTGCCCAACATGTTTTGCATAAATACCTGGATGAACAAAAGAAGTCGGCTTCAAGAAAGTACAAACTGACCAACGACGTCAAAGACTGAAAGAAGTAAAACAGTAAAAAAATATATATATATATTTTTACTTCACGTGTCACAGACCAAAGATACACCTCGTTACTCTGAAACACTAATGGTGGTGACAAATTGTGTGAAATTCTTGTGTTTCCTGGTTGAATACAGGAACTTTTGTATTGTCTGTCTGGCTTGTAATACAGGAACGTTTGTATTGTCTGTCTGCCTTGTAATACAGGAATGTTTGTATTGTCTGTCTGGCTTGTAATACAGGAACGTTTGTATTGTCTGTCTGCCTTGTAATACAGGAATGTTTGTATTGTCTGTCTGCCTTGTAATACAGGAATGTTTGTATTGTCTGTCTGCCTTGTAATAATGAAACGTTTGTATTGTCTGTCTGCCTTGTAATACAGGAACGTTTGTATTGTCTGTCTGCCTTGTAATACAGGAATGTTTGTATTGTCTGTCTGCCTTGTAATACAGGAATGTTTGTATTGTCTGTCTGCCTTGTAATAATGAAACGTTTGTATTGTCTGTCTGCCTTGTAATACAGGAACGTTTGTATTGTCTGTCTGCCTTGTAATACAGGAATGTTTGTATTGTCTGTCTGCCTTGTAATACAGGAACGTTTGTATTGTCTGTCTGCCTTGTAAAACAGGAATGTTTGTATTGTCTGTCTGCCGTGTAATACAGGAATGTTTGTATTGTCTGTCTGCCTTGTAATACAGGAATGTTTGTATTGTCTGTCTGCCTTGTAATACAGGAACGTTTGTATTGTCTGTCTGCCTTGTAATACAGGAATGTTTGTATTGTCTGTCTGCCTTGTAATAATGGAACGTTTGTATTGTCTGTCTGCCTTGTAATACAGGAACGTTTGTATTGTCTGTCTGCCTTGTAATACAGGAACGTTTGTATTGTTTGTCTGCCGTGTAATACAGGAACGTTTGTATTGTCTGTCTGCCTTGTAATACAGGAATGCTTGTATTGTCTGTCTGCCTTGTAATAATGGAACGTTTGTATTGTCTGTCTGCCTTGTAATAATGGAACGTTTGTATTGTCTGTCTGCCTTGTAATAATGGAACGTTTGTATTGTCTGTCTGCCTTTTAATACAGGAACGTCTGTATTGTCTGTCTGCCTTGTAATAATGGAACGTTTGTATTGTCTGTCTGCCTTGTAATAATGGAACGTTTGTATTGTCTGTCTGCCTTGTAATAATGGAACGTTTGTATTGTCTGTCTGCCTTGTAATAATGGAACGTTTGTATTGTCTGTCTGCCTTGTAATAATGGAACGTTTGTATTGTCTGTCTGCCTTGTAATACAGGAACGTTTGTATTGTCTGTCTGCCTTGTAATACAGGAACGTTTGTATTGTCTGTCTGCCGTGTAATAATGGAACGTTTCATAGATCTTGCAATCACAAAAAAAAAAGGTTTGTCAAGACCGGGTCAATGTTCTTTGAGATAATGCAGTTCAACAAACTGTAATAGTCATTCTGATCATTTGAGTCCTACTAAGGTCACTTTCTCTTGTCTCAACATTTGAATACGGGTTTCCTTTTCTGTGAGAAGTCTTGTTTGAAAATGTAAAATCACCACATTACTATTGTTATAATGCAGTAGAAGAAACATGAGGATGTACTTTCACAGTTACAACACCACCTCTGACCTTCACACACGCGCCACTACCTCTGTGTTATGTTTACTCTACAGGCTGGCTGACCCTGGGACAGAGAAGAGAGGACAGATAGAGGAGGTGGGAGAGGAGAAAGGAGAGAGTCACGTGATCATTCCTCCTAGGTCCATTCTGAGCTTCAAGGACTAATAGATAACAGGACCTTGATGAGAATCCTAACCCTTGATTTTTCCCCGTTTATTTAACTAGGCAAGTCAGTTAAGAACAAATTCTTATTTACAATGACGGCCTACCGGGGAACAGTGGGTTAACTGCCTCGTTCAGGGGCAGAACGACAGATTTGTACCTTGTCAGTTTGGGGATTTGATTCAACAACCTTTTGGTTACTAGCCCAACACTCTAACCACTAGGCTACCTGACCCCCCCAAAGTGAACTCACTGTTACAGTCAGATAATAATGAGTTCACTGTTACAGTCAGATAATAATGAGTTCACTGTTACAGTCAGATAGAAATGAGTTCACTGTTACTGTCAGTTATAAATCAGTTCACTGTTACTGTCAGTTATAAATTAGTTCACTGTTACTGTCAGTTATAAATGAGTTCACTGTTACAGTCAGATAGAAATGAGTTCACTGTTACTGTCAGTTATAAATCAGTTCACTGTTACTGTCAGTTATAAATTAGTTCACTGTTACTGTCAGTTATAAATGAGTTCACTGTTACTGTCAGATAGTAATGAGTTCACTGTTACAGTCAGATAGTAATGAGTTCACTGTTACTGTCAGTTATAAATGAGTTCACTGTTACAGTCAGTTATAAATGAGTTCACTGTTACTGTCAGTTATAAATTAGTTCACTGTTACTGTCAGTTATAAATTAGTTCACTGTTACTGTCAGTTATAAATCAGTTCACTGTTACTGTCAGTTATAAATCAGTTCACTGTTACAGTCAGATAGTAATGAGTTCACTGTTACAGTCAGATAGAAATGAGTTCACTGTTACAGTCAGATAGTAATGAGTTCACTGTTACAGTCAGATAGTAATGAGTTCACTGTTACAGTCAGATAGAAATGAGTTCACTGTTACAGTCAGATAGTAATGAGTTCACTGTTACAGTCAGATAGTAATGAGTTCACTGTTACAGTCAGATAGAAATGAGTTCACTGTTACAGTCAGATAGTAATGAGTTCACTGTTACAGTCAGATAATAATGAGTTCACTGTTACAGTCAGATAATAATGAGTTCACTGTTACAGTCAGATAATAATGAGTTCACTGTTACTGTCAGATAATGAGTTCACTGTTACAGTCAGTTATAAATGAGTTCACTGTTACAGTCAGATAGAAATGAGTTCACTGTTACAGTCAGATAGAAATGAGTTCACTGTTACAGTCACATAGAAATGACTTCACTGTTACAGTCACATAGAAATGAGTTCACTGTTACAGTCAGATATAAATTGGTTCACTGTTACAGTCAGATAGTAATGAGTTCACTGTTACAGTCAGTTAGCACACAGACCATATTGAGTTATGATGACAGATCATTTCACTGTTACAGAGGTAAGGTTTCAGTATCAGTGACTAAACATTCTTCTGGAGGGTAATGAAGACCATCGTGCCCTACACTCAGGTGGACAGCATGGCTCTGGAACTATATGATCACACTGGAATAATAATGTGGGAAGATAAAGATGAAACAGACAATTTATAGGGTTCTCTCTCCTCCCCTCTCTCCTCCCCTCTCTCCTCCCCTCTCTCCTCCCCTCTCTCCTCCCCTCTCTCCTCCCCTCTCTCCTCCCCTCTCTTCTCATCTTCTCTCTCTCTCTGTCTCTCTCCTCCCCTCTCTTCTCATCTTCTCTCTCTCTCTGTCTCTCCCTCTGTCTCTCTCTCTGTCTCTCCCTCTGTCTCCCTCTGTCTCTCTCCTCCCCTCTCTTCTCATCTTCTCTCTCTCTGTCTCTCTCTCTCTCTCTCTCTCTCTCTGTCTCTCTCTCTGTCTCTCCCTCTGTCTCCCTCTGTCTCTCTCCTCCCCTCTCTTCTCATCTTCTCTCTCTCTCTGTCTCTCTCTCTCTCTGTCTCTCCCTGTCTCTCTCTCTCTGTCTCTCTCTCTCTCTCTCTCTCTCTGTCTCTCCCTGTCTCTCTCTCTCTCTGTCTCTCTCTCTCTGTCTCTCTCTCTGTCTCTCCCTCTGTCTCCCTCTGTCTCTCTCCTCCCCTCTCTTCTCATCTTCTCTCTCTCTCTGTCTCTCTCTCTCTGTCTCTCTCTCTGTCTCTCCCTCTGTCTCCCTCTGTCTCTCTCCTCCCCTCTCTTCTCATCTTCTCTCTCTCTCTGTCTCTCTCTCTCGCTCGGTCTCTCTGTCTCTCTCTCTGTCTCTCCCTCTGTCTCTCTCTCTCTCTCTAGCTTTGTCTCTCTGTCTCTGGCTCCCTCTTACCCCTCCCCTCTCTCTTAATTCAATTCAATTCAAGTGCTTTCTTGGCATGGGAAACATATGTTAACATTGCCAAAGCAAGTGAGGTAGATAATATACGAAGGTGAAATAAACAAATAAAAAATGAACAGTAAACATTATACTCACAGAAGTTCCAAAAGAATAAACACATTACAAATGTCATATTATGTCTATATACAGTGTTGTAAAGACGTGCAAATAGTTAAAGTACAAAAGGGAAAACAGATAAACATAAATATGGGCTGTATTTACAATGGTGTTTGTTCTTCACTGGTTGACCTTTTCTTGTGGCAACAGGTCACACATCTTGTTGCTGTGATGGCACACTGTGGTATTTCACCCAGTAGATATGGGAGTTTTTCAAAATTGGTTTGTTTTCAAATTCTTTGTGGGTCTGTGTAATCTGAGGGAAATGTGTGTCTCTAATATGATCATACATTGGGCAGGATGTTAGGAAGTGCAGCTCAGTTTCCACCTCATTTTGTGGGCAGGGTGCACACAGCCTGTCTTCTCTTGAGAGCAAGGTCTGCCTACGGCGGCCTTTCTCAATAGCAAGGCTGGCTATGCTCACTGAGTCTGTACATAGTCAAAGCTTTCCTTAAGTTTGGGTCAGTCACAGTGGTCAGGTATTCTGCCACTGTGTACTCTCTGTTTAGGGCCAAATAGCATTCTAGTTTGCTTTGTTTTTTTGTTAATTCTTTCCAATGTGTCAAGTAATTATCTTTTTGTTTTCTCATGAATTGGTTGTGGTCTAATTGTGTTGCTGTCCTGGGGCTCTGTGGGGTGTGTTTGTGTTTGTGAACAGAGCCCCAGGACCAGCTTGCTTAGGGGACTCTTCTCCAGGTTCATCTCTCTGTAGGTGATGGCTTTGTTATGGAAGGTTTGGGAATCACTTCCTTTAGGTGGTTGTAGAATTTAACGGCTCTTTTCTGTATTTTGATAATTAGCGGGTATCGGCCTGCATGCATTATTTGGTGTTCTACGTTGTACACAGAGGATATTTTGCAGAATTCTGCATGCAGAGTCTCAATTTGGTGTTTGTCCCATTTTGTGAATTCTTGGTTGGTGAGCTGACCCCAGACCTCACAACCATAAAGGGCAATGGGTTCTATAACTGATTCAAGTATTTTTAGCCAGATCCTAATTGGTGTGTTGAATTTTATGTTCCTTTTGATGGCATAGAAGGCCCTTATTGCCTTGTCTCTCAGATCGTTCACAGCTTTGTGGAAGTTACCTGTGGCGCTGATGTTTGGGCCGAGGTATGTATAGTTTTGTGTGCTCTAGGGCAACAGTGTCTAGATGGAATTTGTATTTGTGGTCCTGGCGGCTGGAACTTTTTTGGAACACCATTATTTTGGTCTTACTGAGATTTACTGTCAGGGCCCAGGTCTGTCAGGGCCCAGGTCTGACAGAATCTGTGCAGAAGATCTAGGTGCTAGTGTAAGCCCTCCTTGGTTGGTGA
>NC_042972.1:3539484-3541984 GCF_901001165.1 Salmo trutta | reverse complement strand
ACTCCATGTGTAACTCTGTGTTGTTGTATGTTGTCGAACTGCTTTGCTTTATCATGGCCAGGTCACAATTGTAAATTAGAACTTGCTCTCAACTTGCCTACCTGGTTAAATAAAGGTGAAATAAATTGTTTTGGTTCCCTGGCTACCACACCGTAAAGGCATGAAGCAAACCTGTGCACATGTGCAGATACAGCGTGTGACTGTGTGAGAGGGAAGTCTTGCATCTTACTCATCTCAATGGACTAGTTTGAGTGGCAAGGCTAAAGCTGTAGACGAAAGTCAAGGATTAAAGTCAGGGGATGTGCATCTGCAACAGCAGAAAGTCCAACCCTCATATCACACACTCACAAACTGAAATCACATGTGTGTGTATTATTATACAAACCCACCAGGTACAACCCTAAATCCGTAAACATGGGCACCCTCATAGATATTATCCAGACCGAACTTGCCCTCCAAATACACCTCTGCTGTTTTCAATCAGGATCTCAGCGATCACTGCCTGCATCCGCGGTCAAACGACCACCCCTCATCACTGTCAAACGCTCCCTAAAACACTTCTGCGAGCAGGCCTTTCTAATCGACCTGGCCCGGGTATCCTGGAAGGATACTGACCTCATCTCGCCAGTCGAGGATGCCTGGTCGTTTTTTAAAAGTAATTTCCTCACCATCTTAAATAAGCATGCCCCTTTCAAAAAATGTAGAACTAAGAACAGATATAGCCCTTGGTTCACTCCAGACCTGACTGCCCTCGACCAGCACAAAAACATCCTGTGGCGGACTGCACTAGCATCAAATAGTCCCCGTGATATGCAACTTTTCAGGGAAGTCAGGAACCAATACACACAGTCAGTCAGGAAAGCAAAGGCTAGCTACTTCAAACAGAAATTTGCATCCTGTAGCTCTAACTCCAAAAAGTTTTGAGACACTGTAAAGTCCATGGGGAACAGGAGCACCTCCTCCCAGCTTCCCACTGCACTGATGCTACGAAACACTTACCACCAATAAATCCATGATAATCGAGAGTATCAATAAGCATTTCTCTACGGCTGGCCATGCTTTCCTCCAGGCTACCCCAACCCCGGCCAACAGCTCCGCACCCCCCGCAGCTACTTGCCCAAGCCTCACCAGCTTCTCCTTCACCCAAATCTAGATTGCAGATGTTCTGAAAGAGCTGCAAAATCTGGACCCCTACAAATCAGCCGGGCTAGACAATCTGGACCATCTCTTTCTAAAATTACCCGCCACCATTGTTGCAACCCCTATTACTAGTCCGTTCAACCTCTTTCGTATCGTCAGATTCCTAAAGATTGGAAGCTGCCGCGGTCATACCCCTCTTCAAAGGGGGAGACACTTTAGACCCAAACTGTTACAGACCTATATCCATCCTGCCCTGCCTTTCTAAAGTCTTCGAAAGCCAAGTTAACCAACAGATCACCGACCATTTCGAATCCCACCATACCTTCTCCGTTGTGCAATCCGGTTTCTGAGCTGGTCACGGGTGCACCTCAGCCACGGTCAAGATACTAAACGATATCATAACCGCCATCGATAAAAGAGAGTACTGTGCAGCCGTCTTCTTCGACCTGGCCAAGGCTTTCGACTCTGTCAATCACCACATTCTTATCGGCAGACTCAACAGCCTTGGTTTCTCAAATGACTGCCTCACCTGATTCACCAACTACTTCTCTGATAGAGTTCAGTGTGTCAAATTCGGAGGGCCTGTTGTCCGGACCTCTGGCAGTCTCTATGGGGGTACCACAGGGTTCAATTCTCAGGCCGACTCTTTTCTCTGTATATATCAATGATGTCGCTCTTGCTGCTGGTGATTCTCTGATCCACCTCTACGCAGACGACACCATTCTGTATATTTCTGGCCCTTCTTTGGACACTGTGTTAACAAACCTCCAAACGAGATCCAATGCCAACACCTCTCCCTCCGTGGCCTCCAACTGCTCTTAAACGCTAGTCAAACTAAATGCATGCTTTTCAACCGATCGCTGCCCGCACCCGCCCACCCGACTAGCATCACTACTCTGGACGGTTCTGACTTAGAATACGTGGACAACTACAAATACCTAGGTGTCTGGCTAAACTGTAAACTCTCCTTCCAGACTCCAGATATTAAACATCTCCAATCCAAAATGAAATCTAGAATTTGCTTCCTATTTCGCAACAAAGCCTCCTTCACTCATGCTGCCAAACATACCCTCGTAAAACTATCCTACCGATCCTCGACTTTGGCCATGTCATTTACAAAATAGCCTCCAACACTCTACTCAGCAAATTGGATGCAGATTATCACAGTGGCATCCGTTTTGTCACCAAAGCCCCATATACTACCCACCACTGCGACCTGCATGCTCTCGTCGGCTGCCCCTCGCTACATATTCGTCACCAGACCCACTGGCTCCAGGTCATCTATAACTCTTTAAAGTTCCACCTTATCTCAGCTCACTGGTCACCATAACAACACCCACCCGTAGCATGCGCTCCAGCA
>NC_042972.1:3416984-3534484 GCF_901001165.1 Salmo trutta | reverse complement strand
AGCTGTATTGACCCTCTGGGAAGAATTAAACTTGGTTAAGCTTTCGTAAATGTCCGTAGAGTTTTTCTACTCTGAGAATTAGAACCTAAACACTAGTCTGGGACTAAGAATCATTGTCAACGGAGAATCTCATATAGCTCAATATAGCTCACTTTTTCTTTTTTTTTTACACAAATATTTATTTTGACCAATCACATCAGATCTTTTTCAGAGCTAATCTGATTGGTCAAAAGACCAATTAGTGTAAAAAAAAAAATCATCAAAAAAACCATCAGAATTGGGCTGCCTGTGTTAATGTTACAATAGCTGTGTCTGGGAAACCAGCCCTTAGAGTTATAAACTCCTCGTTGGGTTAGTACTTCAAACCAGAGGACTCGAGTGTCTTTCATGGCAAGAGACGTGACAATAACACAAACATTCAACTTATTTTACTCAAAATGTATTTAAACCATATAGACCGGCGGTATTAAACTCTTACCCTACGAGACAGCTGGTTTTCTGTTCTACCTGTCACGTCCTGGCCAGTATAAGGTTAATTGGTATTGTAGTTTGGTCAGGACGTGGCAGAGGGTATTCGTTTTATGTGGTTCGGGGTGGTGTGTTTTGTTGAAGGGGCATTTGGTTTAAGTATTCCAGGGTTTTGGGGCACTGTTTGGTTTTCATGTATTCTATGGTTAGTCTAGTGCGTGTGTTTCTATGTTGAGTTAATTGGGGTTGGACTTCCAATTGAAGGCAGCTGTTTGGTGTTGCCTTTGATTGGAAGTCCTATATTAGTTGGGTGTGTTTGTCTTGTATTTTGTGGGAGATTGTTCTGTGTTGAGCCTTATGCTTTGCCAGACTGTTTGTTGTTGTTGTTATTCGTTCATTTTGTTCGTTCTCGTGGTTTTGTTATTTTGATATTCATTTTTGAAAGTAAATAAACATCAAGATGAGCATACACATACCTGCTGCGTTTTGGTCCTCCATTACCGACGACAACCGTGACACTACCTGATAATTAATTACACCCACCTGGTGTCCCAGGTCTAAATCAGTCCCTGACTAGAGGGGAATCATCCACCTGGTGTCCCAGGTCTAAATCAGTCCCTGACTAGAAGGGAACAATGGAGAAAAAGAAATGCAGTGGAACTGGTTTCTTGGTCCAGAGTTGAGTTTGAGGGATATAGACAATCTATTCAGTACACTACTTTTAACCAGAGCACGATGGTCCCCGGTCAACAGTAGTGGTCCCTGGTCAACAGCAGTGGGCCCTGGTCTACAGCAGTGGGCCCTGGTCTACAGCAGTGGGCCCTGGTCAACAGCAGTGGGCCCTGGTCTACAGCAGTGGGCCCTGGTCTACAGCAGTGGGCCCTGGTCTACAGTAGTGGGCCCTGGTCAACAGCAGTGGGCCCCGGTCAACAGCAGTGGGCCCCGGTCAACAGTAGTGGTCCCCTGGTCTACAGTAGTGGTCCCCTGGTCTACAGTAGTGGTCCCCTGGTCTACAGCAGTGGGCCCTGGTCAACTGCAGTGGGCCCTGGTCAACTGCAGTGGGCCCTGGTCAACAGTAGTGGTCCCTGGTCAACAGTAGTTGACTATAAAAAGGGAATAACGTTTTTTTCAAGACAACTGGGAACTCGTGAAAAAAAAGCCGAGGTCAAACCACGACGTCAATGATCTTCAGGTCAGGAAGTCAGAGCTCTAGAAAGATGCCAGAGTTTCTGATTTGGAATTCTGAGTTGGACGACCGTTCAAAACTATTTTCCCCCCCAGTCGGAACCGTTTTTTTCTTCTTCTCCTTCGAGTTCCCAGGTGTCTTGAACGAACTGATGTCGGAAGTCAAATATTTTCGAGTTCCCAGTGGTTTTGAACGCGACATACGGGTACCATTTGTGACACAGCTTTATGACAGTGATAGTGGGTGAATGCCAAACCACTCCCTCACCTGGCCTCGCCCCTACCAACTCGCTCAGAGGGCCTGCCGTCGTCACATGTTGCTGACGAAACTCACATGGTGACTTCCAGAGCGTGGCGAGGGGGGAATCAATAAACCCATCAACTTCAGCACACACTTCTGACTTGAATGCCGCAATTCATGTTACACATTCAAATAAAACAAACATGAAATTCAAAATTAAAACAAATTCGTTTTACAAGATAACAGTTAAATATTTAATTTGGGAGGTATTCCATTTGTTACATGTATCAAGCTTTTCAAAATTAGACAAACAAATGCACATCGCAGATAATTAGGCACGCTAATTCCATTATTTTGTATGAAATTGCGCAAACTCCAAACACAGGCTTGGTCGAAGTGGCTATCAGAGTGTCTAATTAGCTCCTTAAACCCTCGATAATTTTTAATCCCTCAGCTTTGGGACAGTCGTGCATATGGCGGAGGTGCAAGTGAAAGCTCAAAATGTAGGGCTGAGGGAAGGGAAAGGGGGTGATTTGGGACGGAGCCCGAGGAATGGGTTGGGTGTATTCTGTAGTGTCATCATGCGTGAGCTGATATGGGGTGGCTCAGGCCTCTGAAGTAAGACTGTTCTCTCTCAGTCATCAGCTCAAAGTGCAATGGCTGCTGGCAGAAGTTACACTCTCCCGAAGAATGGGGCTTCAGAGGTAGACCGGATTCCTTCCACGTCTGAACCAGCTTCTCTGTAGAGGGGAAATATTGTTAAAAAAAAAATTAAAAAGGGGATCTCCAACAGTTAGATCACAATTAGTAGCTTGCAGCCCATCTATGAGTAATTTGTCAAATATGCATTTTTAAAATTATTATTATTATTATTATTATATATTTTAACGTGTTCCATCGCATACTGTCAAACATAAAAGCTACCAGCTATTATCCAATCAAAGCCACATTGACATTATCCCACCCCTGGTTAGCCACGATTGGCTTAAACCTCTTAAGGACCGCACCCTTTTCCCCCCCTCAAATTTCCTCCTAAAATGACAGACCCAAATCTAACTGCCTGTAGCTCAGGACCTGAAGCAAGGATATGCATATTCTTGATACCATTTGAAAGGAAACACTTTGAAGTTTGATGTTTAATGTTGGAGAACACATTAGATCTGGTAAAAGATAAAGTTTTAGACTGATCCAAAGAACCATTGCATGTCTGTTCAAAATGTTGTATCAAGTCTGCCAAAATGTGCCTAATTGGTTTATTAATACATTTTTCAAGTTCATAACTGTGCACTCTCCTCAAAACAATAGAATGGTATTCTTTACGGGCCCCCTTAAGAGTTGTTTATTACCCACTATATTGACCAAAAACACATCTCTTGTACATCAAGGACCCAGGGAAGAGTTGCAGGATACAGGAGAAGAATGTGCCTATTTGAAAGCTAGAATAAATAAATAAATAAAAACGAGCTCTCATGCTAGAAAAATGTTGAAGACCCTCAGTATTAGAGGATCTAAAAATCTGGGCATTCATTTGTGTGAGTGACATAATGCCTGTCTCTAGAAGTCATTCTGGGTCGTGTTCAATAGAGCAAAAACCGTTGCAAAAGAGAAACACTTTGGGGGGGGAGGGGAAAAAAAATAACAAAGGTTTGGGTACAGCCATTACCTTTAGTTTAAGAAGGTTTTCTGCCGTTTTTGTGGGTACTGAACACAACCCATGTTTAAAACACACACGCACAACAAGATAAAACCTTCACCGCAGTCATTTCCTGTTTACTTGCTTGACCAAACACCCGCTCTCTTACCGACAAAGTGCGTCATCATCTGAGGGGTGTGGTGTGGCGTGGGGGCGATGCGTAGAAGCTCCTCCCCCCGGGCGACCGTGGGATAGTTGATGGCCTGGACGTAGATGTTGTAACGACTCATCATGACGTCACAAACCTCCGTGTTCTTCTCCGCGTCGGACACCTGCAGGCAACATCCCATAAAATCAAATCAATGGAAGAATCATCACGAGAATGTCAATCTAATAACGGCGAGGATGTCAATTAGTCACTATTAACCATGTCAAATCAATAATGTTGGAGGCCAATCAATATTATGACAATCCATACTAACAATTAAAAGCAATTTAAAAAAAATAAAAATATATGTTACCCAGGACCAAAAAAAAATGTATGAAATGTATGCATTCACTACTGTAAGTCGCTCTGGATAAGAGCGTCTGCTAAATGACTAAAATGTAAAATGTAAAAAAATGTTGAATGAGAAACTAAATGAGAATGGAAGGCCTCACAAGTTTCCGGACAAAATTTCCGATTCACATTGGACAATAAAGTTGTAGTGATTCTCACCCTGACAGGGATGATGTGAGAGGGACAGTGGACGACGGGCAGTCCAGAGTCCATGAGCATCTGTCTCAGCAGCTTCACGTTACGCTGGTGTTTCCTCCTGAGGGCGCGGCCCTCCTCCCCTTTAAGGGTCTGGATGGACTCGCGGGCGCCCGCCAGCAGCATGGGAGGTAGAGACGTGGTGAATATGAAGCCTGCAGCGTAACTACGCACTGTGTCCACCAGGGCATCGGTACTGGCGATGTAGCCTCCAACACAGCCAAACGCCTTGCCTGGAAGAACAAAGATAACGTTAAAACATTCGTTATAAAAATAAAATAAAAAAACAGGTTGACTGAGGCTCCTCCTCTAGAGCAGGGAAATTAGCATTTAGCTGACAGATATATCTATAATTTAGCCCAAACAACTACCTCTTTCTCTTCTGTATTTATTTATTTTATTTTGCTCCTTTGCACTTTCTTCCACTACAAATCTACTATTCCAGTGTTTTTCTTGCTATACTTTATTTACTTTGCCACCATGGCCTTTTTTGCCTTTACCTCCCTTATCTCACAACATTTGCTCACATTGTATATAGTCTTATTTTTTTCTACGGCATCATTGATTGTATGTTGTTTTACTCCATGTGTAACTCTGTGTTTTTGTATGTTGTCGAACTGCTTTGCTTTATCTTGGCCAGGTCGCAATTGTAAATGAGAACTTGTTCTCAACTTGCCTACCTGGTTAAATAAAGGTGAAATAAATAAATAAAATAAATAAATATTTCTGGTTCACAACAAACTGAGCATCACTGGTTGTTGGAGATTAAAATAGGAGACTTTCCTTCTACTTCTAGACCTCTTGGTCTTCAACAGGTCTTGTTGTTGTGAAGCAGGTTTTATTCTGGTCATCTTGACATGGTTCTATTCAATCAAGACAAAGCAACTCAACAGAGGATTGGCTTGCTGTAGTGTGTGTGTGTGTGTGTGTGTGTGTGTGTGTGCTGATTGGTCTCTCAGCTTGCCCAGGGCTGTGGTCTCCTAGCAACAGGAAAATAAATTCTAGTTCCTGTTTCTCCAATGTCCCATTACATGACAATCTGAAACTCCAGAAATCTTGTTCGCTTCAGGGATTCAGACAACAAAAGACTGAAGAAACTCGACTACAGATGTCAGGAAAACTAACTTGGGAGGTTTTAGAAAAGCTTTAAAACATTGTGCTGTTTGGGGGGGGAGGTAAATGCTGTTAACTAGTAGTCATTGGTGACATTTTGAACAGTGTTTAGTTTTAAATACTGACCCAGTGTTCCAGAGATGATGTCCATCTTGTGCATGATGCCGTCTCGGTCCCCGATACCGCCTCCCCTGGCGCCGTACAGCCCCACCGCATGGACCTCGTCTACAAACGTGATGGCTCCAAATTCATGAGCCACATCGCACAACTCCTCCAGAGGACACACCGCACCTTTAAGAGGAAGGGGGAAAAAAACTATTTGAATGAGGCATTTTAAAGCAGGGTTATAGTGGGACACACCAGTCCTTTAAAAACAACAAAAAGGTTAATATCATAATAATAATAATATCATATAACTAATTTAGCAGGAGGAATGATACCAGTATCGCAATATTTTTTCCATGTCAAAAAACGTCAACACAAAGCAGACCAAGCTGTTTTGTCCTTTAAAAACCTGCTGTTTATAAAATATTGTGTGCTATAAACTTGGAAAATAAATGCATGTGACTCTGGATGACAATATAAATGAGGTTTGTTTCCAACATTACGACTGTTTTCCTAAAGAAGTTAAATCAGCTTGGTGTTTTGTTTCCTTGCCACGACACTAATGAGTACGGCAATACTGAAGGGCATAATTTACACATTTCTTCAACAGGAAATATCATATAACCAGTACAGGACATTTTAATAAGAGGGTTAAACTGCCATTCAGGTTTCACTGAGTCACCTCTCAAATTTCAGATTAGAACTATTCAGGCAAATCAGAACTATAACGGTCATATAAAATCACAGCACTGACGTCAACAGGATATGTTAGTTACACATCACAGGTCACGTTAAGGCTCTTCACATAGGCAATAGGGTGCCATTTGGGACACAGTTCTACTCCACTCACCGTCCATGGAGTGGACCGTCTCGAAGGCTACGATCTTTGGAGTGGTCGGGTCTGACTTCAGCAGTAGCTCTCTCAAGTGGTCGGGGTCATTGTGACGGAATACAAATTTCTTGGCTCCGCTGTTCCTGATACCTTGGATCATTGAGGCGTGATTCCCTGCATCAGAATATATTTCACAGCCTAGGGAGAGAAGGGAACAAAACACCTGTTTAGTACCATTTCACCTTCGTCATTTAGCAGACGCACTAATCCAAAGCGATTTACAGTTAGTGCATTCAACTAAAATAGTTGAATTTTTTTTTTTTTAAACATATCGTAGTCATTGCAGTAAAGCCCCCCCTCAACGCGGCCCCCCCTCAACGCGGCCCCCCCTCAACGCGGCCCCCCCTCAACGCGGCCCCCCCTCAATGCCATGGCACACATTCATTTATTTTTCATCCTTTGTTTATTCAGGAGATCATCTTGATAATAATAAAAGCCTGTTTAGGATCATGATAACCCAGATGAATATAATGTATGATATAATTACTAACCCGATTTTACCTTGGTGGCTTTGTTGACAGATTTTTCAGCTCTATGGTCATGATCCACGGAGAGCCAACATAAAGAAGGAAGTACAACAGCTTGAATCCACAACTACCTGGCCCTAGAGGGACCGCTCAACCGGTACCTGGCCCTAGAGGGACGGCTCAACCGGTACCTGGCCCTAGAGGGACGGCTCAACCGGTACCTGGCCCTAGAGGGACGGCTCAACCGGTACCTGGCCCTAGAGGGACGGCTCAACCGGTACCTGGCCCTAGAGGGACGGCTCAACCGGTACCTGGCCCTAGAGGGACGGCTCAACCGGTACCTGGCCCTAGAGGGACGGCTCAACCGGTACCTGGCCCTAGAGGGACGGCTCAACCGGTACCTGGCCCTAGAGAGACCGCTCAACCGGTACCTGGCCCTAGAGAGACCGCTCAACCGGTACCTGGCCCTAGAGGGACGGCTCAACCGGTACCTGGCCCTAGAGGGACGGCTCAACCGGTACCTGGCCCTAGAGGGACCGCTCAACCGGTACCTGGCCCTAGAGGGACCGCTCAACCGGTACCTGGCCCTAGAGGGACGGCTCAACCGGTACCTGGCCCTAGAGGGACCGCTCAACCGGTACCTGGCCCTAGAGAGACCGCTCAACCGGTACCTGGCCCTAGAGGGACCGCTCAACCGGTACCTGGCCCTAGAGGGACGGCTCAACCGGTACCTGGCCCTAGAGGGACCGCTCAACCTGCTCATGGCCCTAGAGGGACCGCTCAACCGGTACCTGGCCCTAGAGGGACGGCTCAACCGGTACCTGGCCCTAGAGGGACGGCTCAACCGGTACCTGGCCCTAGAGGGACGGCTCAACCGGTACCTGGCCCTAGAGGGACGGCTCAACCTGCTCATGGCCTAGAGGGACTGTTGAGCACAGGATGCTATTTATTTTGGCACTACAATGTCTGTTAGTTCAGGTCAGGTGAGGGGATTACCTGGTCCTAGAGACAGGCTACAATGTCTGTTAGTTCAGGTCAGGTGAGGGGATTACCTGGTCCTAGAGACAGGCTACAATGTCTGTTAGTTCAGGTCAGGTGAGGGGATTACCTGGTCCTAGAGACAGGCTACAACGTCTGTTAGTTCAGGTCAGGTGAGGGGATTACCTGGTCCTAGAGACAGGCTACAATGTCTGTTAGTTCAGGTCAGGTGAGGGGATTACCTGGTCCTAGAGACAGGCTACAATGTCTGTTAGTACAGGAAAGGTCAGGTGAGGGGATTACCTGGTCCTAGAGACAGGCTACAACGTCTGTTAGTTCAGGTCAGGTGAGGGGATTACCTGGTCCTAGAGACAGGCTACAACGTCTGTTAGTTCAGGTGAGGGGATTACCTGGTCCTAGAGACAGGCTACAATGTCTGTTAGTTCAGGTCAGGTCAGGTGAGGTGATTACCTGGTCCTAGAGACAGGCTACAATGTCTGTTAGATCAGGTCAGGTGAGGGGATTACCTGGTCCTAGAGACAGGCTACAATGTCTGTTAGTTCAGGTGAGGTGAGGGGATTACCTGGTCCTAGAGACAGGCTACAATGTCTGTTAGTTCAGGTCAGGTGAGGGGATTACCTGGTCCTAGAGACAGGCTACAATGTCTGTTAGTTCAGGTCAGGTGAGGGGATTACCTGGTCCTAGAGACAGGCTACAATGTCTGTTAGTTCAGGTCAGGTGAGGGGATTACCTGGTCCTAGAGACAGGCTACAACGTCTGTTAGTTCAGGTCAGGTGAGGGGATTACCTGGTCCTAGAGACAGGCTACAATGTCTGTTAGTTCAGGTGAGGTGAGGGGATTACCTGGTCCTAGAGACAGGCTACAATGTCTGTTAGTTCAGGTCAGGTGAGGTGATTACCTGGTCCTAGAGACAGGCTACAATGTCTGTTAGTTCAGGTGAGGGGATTACCTGGTCCTAGAGACAGGCTACAATGTCTGTTAGATCAGGTCAGGTGAGGGGATTACCTGGTCCTAGAGACAGGCTACAATGTCTGTTAGTACAGGAAAGGTCAGGTGAGGTGATTACCTGGTCCTAGAGACAGGCTACAATGTCTGTTAGTTCAGGTCAGGTGAGGGGATTACCTGGTCCTAGAGACAGGCTACAATGTCTGTTAGTTCAGGTCAGGTGAGGGGATTACCTGGTCCTAGAGACAGACTACAATGTCTGTTAGTTCAGGTCAGGTCAGGTGATTACCTGGTCCTAGAGACAGGCTACAATGTCTGTTAGTTCAGGTCAGGTCAGGTGATTACCTGGTCCTAGAGACAGGCTACAATGTCTGTTAGTTCAGGTCAGGTGAGGGGATTACCTGGTCCTAGAGACAGGCTACAATGTCTGTTAGTTCAGGTCAGGTGAGGGGATTACCTGGTCCTAGAGACAGGCTACAATGTCTGTTAGTTCAGGTCAGGTCAGGTGAGGTGATTACCTGGTCCTAGAGACAGGCTACAATGTCTGTTAGATCAGGTCAGGTGAGGGGATTACCTGGTCCTAGAGACAGGCTACAATGTCTGTTAGTTCAGGTCAGGTGAGGTGATTACCTGGTCCTAGAGACAGGCTACAATGTCTGTTAGTTCAGGTGAGGGGATTACCTGGTCCTAGAGACAGGCTACAACGTCTGTTAGATCAGGTCAGGTGAGGTGATTACCTGGTCCTAGAGACAGGCTACAATGTCTGTTAGATCAGGTCAGGTGAGGGGATTACCTGGTCCTAGAGACAGGCTACAATGTCTGTTAGTACAGGAAAGGTCAGGTGAGGTGATTACCTGGTCCTAGAGACAGGCTACAATGTCTGTTAGTTCAGGTCAGGTGAGGGGATTACCTGGTCCTAGAGACAGGCTACAATGTCTGTTAGTACAGGAAAGGTCAGGTGAGGTGATTACCTGGTCCTAGAGACAGGCTACAATGTCTGTTAGTTCAGGTGAGGGGATTACCTGGTCCTAGAGACAGGCTACAATGTCTGTTAGTTCAGGTCAGGTGAGGGGATTACTTGGTCCTAGAGACAGGCTACAATGTCTGTTAGTTCAGGTCAGGTGAGGGGATTACCTGGTCCTAGAGACAGGCTACAATGTCTGTTAGTTCAGGTGAGGGGATTACCTGGTCCTAGAGACAGGCTACAATGTCTGTTAGTTCAGGTGAGGGGATTACCTGGTCCTAGAGACAGACTACAATGTCTGTTAGTTCAGGTCAGGTCAGGTGATTACCTGGTCCTAGAGACAGGCTACAATGTCTGTTAGTTCAGGTCAGGTGAGGGGATTACCTGGTCCTAGAGACAGGCTACAATGTCTGTTAGTTCAGGTCAGGTGAGGGGATTACCTGGTCCTAGAGACAGGCTACAATGTCTGTTAGTTCAGGTCAGGTGAGGGGATTACCTGGTCCTAGAGACAGGCTACAATGTCTGTTAGTTCAGGTCAGGTGAGGGGATTACCTGGTCCTAGAGACAGGCTACAATGTCTGTTAGTTCAGGTCAGGTGAGGGGATTACCTGGTCCTAGAGACAGGCTACAATGTCTGTTAGTTCAGGTCAGGTGAGGTGAGGTGATTACCTGGTCCTAGAGACAGGCTACAATGTCTGTTAGTTCAGGTCAGGTGAGGTGAGGTGATTACCTGGTCCTAGAGACAGGCTACAATGTCTGTTAGTTCAGGTCAGGTCAGGTGAGGTGATTACCTGGTCCTAGAGACAGGCTACAATGTCTGTTAGTTCAGGTCAGGTGAGGGGATTACCTGGTCCTAGAGACAGGCTACAATGTCTGTTAGTTCAGGTCAGGTGAGGGGATTACCTGGTCCTAGAGACAGGCTACAATGTCTGTTAGTTCAGGTCAGGTGAGGGGATTACCTGGTCCTAGAGACAGGCTACAATGTCTGTTAGTTCAGGTCAGGTGAGGGGATTACCTGGTCCTAGAGACAGGCTACAATGTCTGTTAGTTCAGGTCAGGTGAGGGGATTACCTGGTCCTAGAGACAGGCTACAATGTCTGTTAGTTCAGGTGAGGTGAGGGGATTACCTGGTCCTAGAGACAGGCTACAACGTCTGTTAGTTCAGGCGATTATTACTTAGCTGTCCCTGTAAGTACATTGTGTTAGTTCAGTACAGATAAGGTGATATATGCTTACCTGGTATCATCTTGGCCAGGGTGAACAGAGTGGAGTCATTGGCTACGAAGCAGGAAGTGAAGAGTAGCGCGGCGTCCTTCCTGTGGAGATCTGCTAGTTCCTGTTCCAATTCCACGTGGAATTTACTGGTCCCAGAGATGTTCCTGGTTCCTCCAGCCCCACTGCCGTGCTTACGCAACGTCTCCCTGGAAACAATGGTAAACAACAACAACAACGGTAAACAACATCCTCGGGAACCATGATTACACCCAACGTCTCCCTGGAAACAACACCAAAGAGGAAACAATAGTAAACTGTCTAATTACCATGTATTCCCTGGGTCATTAACATCTCTGTGTGGGCATCTATAGAAAGGCCAATGAAGAGGTAAATTGGTCCTTAGTGAAACTAACAGTTTGTTTTGTCCCGTCTCCTCGGGGAGAAATATAGCCCCATTGATCTATCCATGGGTGTGTTCAGTAGGTAACAAGAACAAATGTTTTGAAAGAGTTAAAAAACTGAGAGATACTACTATCTGTGGGAAAAATGCTAAATCTCAGTTTCAATGGTAAATCAAACAGCCCCTTTTATATAGCCCTAATGAGCACCTCCCCCAGACCGTGTCTTCATTTATCCATCCATCCCACTACCGACCCATCACCAGTTGTCCGGCTACTTACGTGATGGAGTTGACGACCCGTGGGTGTCTGCTCATGCCCAGGTAGTCGTTGGAGCACCACACAGACACGTCCCTCCTGTTGCTAAGGGAATCGGTGTAGTCGTCACCCATGGGGAAGTCCGTGGCCCGCCGGTTAACCGTCTTAAAGACACGGTACGTGTGATCGCTCTTCTTCTCCTCAATCTTCCTCTCAAAGAACTCATCGTAGCGGAAGTTAGAGACTGCAGGAGAGACAAAACAAGGAAGGAAACGTAGGAGGTAAAGATCACATTGAGTTGACCAGTTTTAATAAAAGACAAGAGAGAACATGCTTAACTCGATCCTCTTTCAGAACACTTTGAACGGGTGCTCTCTTTCGGTTTTATTCTATGTTTCATAGCTGTCTGTGTGTGTGTGTGTGTGTGTGTGTGTGTGTGTGTGTGTGTGTGTGTGTGTGTGTGTGTGTGTAACCTGAACTGGGAAGTAATAGGAGACGTTTGAATGCACCCTGGGTTTTATTGAGAACAGAGCTAGGAGCTACTTGGTGTGTGTGTGTGACTACTGCTCTTTCCATGACAGACTGACTAGGTGAATACAGGTTAAAGCTATGATCCCTTATTGATGTCACTTGTTTAATCCACTTCAAATCAGTGTAGATGAAGAGGAGGAGACATGTTAAAGAAGGATTTTTAAGCCTTGAGACCTCATGGCTTGGTTTTTGCTCTGACATGCACTGTCAACTGTGGGACCTTATATAGACAGGTGTGTGCCTTTCCAAATCATGTCCAATCAATTGAATTTACCACAGGTGGACTCCAATCAAGTTGTAGAAACATCTCAAGGATGATCAATGGAAACAGGATGCACCTGAGCTCAATTGAGTGTCCTCAAAAAGGGTCTACGTTTATTTAATACATTTGCAACAACAACAAAAAATGATCTAGAAAAACGGTTTTCGCTTTGTCATTATGGGGTATTGTTGGATGTTGGATGTTAGCGCGATTGGTGTCACCTCGTTAGTCAATATGTGTTAATCCTGTGCTGGTTAGTCACCTCGTTAGTTAGTATGTGTTACTCCTGTGCTGGTTGGTCACCTCGTTAGTCAGTATGTGTTACTCCTGTGCTGGTTGGTCACCTCGTTAGTCAGTATGTGTTACTCCTGTGCTGGTTGGTTACCTCGTTAGTCAGTATGTGTTACTCCTGTGCTGGTTGGTCACCTCGTTAGTCAGTATGTGTTACTCCTGTGCTGGTTAGTCACCTCGTTAGTCAGTATGTGTTACTCCTGTGCTGGTTGGTCACCTCGTTAGTCACCTCGTTAGTCAGTATGTGTTACTCCTGTGCTGGTTGGTCACCTCGTTAGTCAGTATGTGTTACTCCTGTGCTGGTTGGTCACCTCGTTAGTCAGTATGTGTTACTCCTGTGGTGGTTGGTCACCTCGTTAGTCAGTATGTGTTACTCCTGTGCTGGTTGGTCACCTCGTTAGTCACCTCGTTAGTCAGTATGTGTTACTCCTGTGCTGGTTGGTCACCTCGTTAGTCAGTATGTGTTACTCCTGTGCTGGTTGGTCACCTCGTTAGTCAGTATGTGTTACTCCTGTGCTGGTTGGTCACCTCGTTAGTCACCATGTGTTACTCCTGTGCTGGTTGGTCACCTCGTTAGTCACCTCGTTAGTCAGTATGTGTTACTCCTGTGCTGGTTGGTCACCTCGTTAGTCAGTATGTGTTACTCCTGTGGTGGTTGGTCACCTCGTTAGTCAGTATGTGTTACTCCTGTGCTGGTTGGTCACCTCGTTAGTCACCTCGTTAGTCAGTATGTGTTACTCCTGTGCTGGTTGGTCACCTCGTTAGTCAGTATGTGTTACTCCTGTGCTGGTTGGTCACCTCGTTAGTCAGTATGTGTTACTCCTGTGCTGGTTGGTCACCTCGTTAGTCACCTCGTTAGTCAGTATGTGTTACTCCTGTGCTGGTTGGTCACCTCGTTAGTCACATCGTTAGTCAGTATGTGTTACTCCTGTGCTGGTTGGTGACCTCGTTAGTCAGTATGTGTTACTCCTCTGCTGGTTGGTCACCTCGTTAGTCAGTATGTGTTACTCCTGTGCTGGTTGGTCACCTCGTTAGTCAGTATGTGTTACTCCTGTGCTGGTTGGTCACCTCGTTAGTCAGTATGTGTTACTCCTGTGCTGGTTGGTCACCTCGTTAGTCAGTATGTGTTACTCCTGTGCTGGTTGGTCACCTTGTTAGTCACCTCGTTAGTCAGTATGTGTTACTCCTGTGCTGGTTGGTCACCTCGTTAGTCAGTATGTGTTACTCCTGTGCTGGTTGGTCACCTCGTTAGTCGGTATGTGTTACTCCTGTGCTGGTTGGTCACCTCGTTAGTCGGTATGTGTTACTCCTGTGGTGGTTGGTCACCTCGTTAGTCGTTATGTGTTACTCCTGTGGTGGTTGGTCACCTCGTTAGTCGGTATGTGGTACTCCTGTGGTGGTTGGTCACCTCGTTAGTCGGTATGTGTTACTCCTGTGGTGGTTGGTCACCTCGTTAGTCGGTATGTGTTACTCCTGTGCTGGTTGGTCACCTCGTTAGTCAGTATGTGTTAAACCTGTGCTGGTTGGTCACCTCGTTAGTCAGTATGTGTTACTCCTGTGCTGGTTGGTCACCTCGTTAGTCACCTCGTTAGTCACCTCGTTAGTCGGTATGTGTTACTCCTGTGCTGGTTGGTCACCTCGTTAGTCAGTATGTGTTACTCCTGTGCTGGTTGGTTACCTCGTTAGTCAGTATGTGTTACTCCTGTGCTGGTTGGTCACCTCGTTAGGCACCTCGTTAGTCAGTATGTGTTACTCCTGTGCTGGTTGGTCACCTCGTTAGTCAGTATGTGTTAATCCTGTGCTCGTTGGTCACCTCGTTAGTCAGTATGTGTTATTGACTAACGAGATGTGGAGGGTTAACTCTTAGTTGTCTCTCCCTATTTTCATTTCTAGACAAACATTCCTTTATCTGATCTTCCCCGTTTTCATTTTGCTCCATTTTTTGGTTTGCTTCCTGTCTAAGTTTGGTGTGGGTTTCTCTTTTGTTTGCCTCTTAGTGGGTCTCATGATGGGTGTCTCTTAGGTCCCAGTTGTTGTTACTCGTCACCTTTCAGTGGACACCCCCATTAGTGTCTTTCAGAACCCCTCCTAAAACCCCACCGATTTCATTTTGTTTATTGTCAGTGACTGTTAGTTCCCCCCCTTCTATTTGACCAACAACTTTTCGGTTTTCTTGCTGGGGAACATAAATATTTTCACAGATCAATTAATTCTCATCTTTACTAATATGGAAAGTGTGTTTAGATTTGGAATGTCCCATTATCAAAATGTGGAGGGGGGAAATAAGCAGTCATCCGTATGCCCTCCAATAGAAAATGGAGGCACCTGATGGAGGGACAATAGAGCCCTGAGTACCAGGCCATTAGGACCTGATGGAGGGACAATAGAGCCCTGAGTACCAGGCCATTAGGACCTGATGGAGGGACAATAGAGCCCTGAGTACCAGGTCATTAGGACCTGATGGAGGGACAATAGAGCCCTGAGTACCAGGCCATTAGGACCTGATGGAGGGACAGTAGAGCCCTGAGTACCAGACCAATAGGACCTGATGGAGGGACAGTAGAGCCCTGAGTACCAGACCAATAGGACCTGATGGAGGGACAGTAGAGCCCTGAGTACCAGACCAATAGGACCTGATGGAGGGACAGTAGAGCCCTGAGTACCAGGCCATTAGGACCTGATGGAGGGACAATAGAGCCATTAGGACCTGATGATCATTAGTGAGTTGGGTGCTACTAACATGTCCAGAGAGCATAAGAGGAGAAAACCATGACTCAGCCCTATGTGCCACTCAAATATTAGGTGTTCCTAATGTTTGATCAACTGACTATATACTCTATTGTACCTTATATGTTCATGGCTGCACAATGACAACATTTTTATTTATTTAAATAGAACTCATTCATTTAAATGAGTCTCTACGGCAAGGACAATAAAGTTTGGTTTGAACAGTCTGGTCATGTGACTCACAGCTGGGCATGTTCTCCTGCAGTAAATGGGACACCCTGGTTGGACGTTGATTCAGCAGCTTCTTCATCAGATCGGTTCGGGTAAGACCTCCAGACTTTGAGGAAGAACTACTGGCCAGAGCCTGGGCTGGGGTCACATCTGGGGAAGACAGAGAGGTATGAGGCTGAACAGTTATGGCAGGACCGTAGATTTGTAAATATAAATGTAAAATGTATATAATATTAGTGTAATATCTAAATTGCTATGGGTTGAACAGTAATATCATGGAATCATGGGGTGCGTTAAGTTCGCTTGGACGTTTGCGGAACGGTTTGTACTAAAAACGACACGTTTTCCCCCAAAAACGTTCTTGAACCGACAGATACGTTTGGTCCGTTTCGGTGGGTGTGGCTTGAAGCAAAAAGTGACGTATTTATAAAAAATAAAAATATATATATCTTTTTTTTTTTTAAAAGGGCAACGGTGCAATTTGAACCCACAACCAACTCCTTCCTGTTTCAACTGGTCGTTCCGTACAGCACCGTTTCCGTTCCACTGAACGTTCTATTAGGTTAAGTACTGAACCCAGCCATGTTCTAATAGGCAGCTGGTCCTCCAATGGGGAAGAAGGAAATGAGAAAAATACATCCTGTGATTGGAAAATGTTTGTTTGTGCTTTGTTAATAACTCATTTTTTGTGCTCATGCAAGTGGCAGATTGAATTCTCTCTCAGTATGCCCAGAACCTTGTTTAGAGAAAGGGGATCTCTCAGTTTCATGGTGTCAGCTTAGAGAGAAGATGACGTGTGAGGTGTTGGTCTGTCACATGTTATGAACCAGTATTGGTCGTCACATGAATGAAGCAAATATAACTTGTCTGCAGTATAAGAGAACTAACGGGACTGCCCCAGTAGAACTCCTGACAGACGTTCACCAGGGTCTGTAGTGACGCCTCTAGCACCGAGATGCAGTGCCTTAGACCGCTGCGCCACTCAGGAGCGCCAAAGAATATACTCCATCTGTATCAATAAAGCAGGGGGTTCTCCAAATGTTTGGGGCCAGGGACCCCTTTTGTGATATAAATTTTAATCAGGGACACAACTCGAGTGAGATAAAAAAATTTTTTTTAAATGCATACAAGGGGTTTTACTATGACTTTGGCTGTGCATGGCTGGACAAACCAAGTCTCGGGCCCTGGGAAGCAAGATTTTAAAAGCCCGCCTCTTGGAATTGGAGAGAAGATTTAGCAGTTTTCAAGCCAAATTCCTGCAATTCTACACATTTTGCCATGAGGCAGAGGGAAAACTTTTCAGTTTTAAAGCTTAAGTTACAGTGCATTTAAGTTAAAAAAAATATATATAAAAAAAAAAAAAAAAATCAGTATTGAGTTAAAATAAAAATTGGTAGAGTACTGCAGTGGATACTAATATCCCAGGGTTAAGAACAGAGTACTGTGGATGAATAGTTTGACATTGTACTACACCCTCTAAACCGATTCCACAGATCCCTTGTCCAAAATGTATTTAAAATCTGTCAGTAATGTTATTTTTTTTTAAATATTTAAATCTGTCCACAGACCCCCTGAAGTACCGACCCCTGCAACAAAGGAACAAAGCTCCAGGTAGTTTAACCCACTGTGTACCTTTCTGGACGGTGCGCACCTCCTGCACATCCTCCTGCAGCTGGATGCTAGCCTGGCGGACCACATTGCTGTTCTGGCCCATCTCAGCCGCCAGGAAGGGGCACTTGGAGGCCACCGAGGCCTGGCCAGAAGGGGGCATGGGATGGGGGTGACTCTGAGGCAGCTTGGTGGTGGTGCCTCCATCGGTTACTAAAGCACAGAAGATACTAGAGTTAGGAGACTAAGAGCAACACACAGATACAGATCTTTAAAAAAAAAAAAAAACGTACACAATACTACGAGTGGTTTGTCCTAATGATGTGAGCAGGTTGGAAAAACATAGTGCTAGAGATTTTTCCAACTGAGGAAACCTTGGGGCCATAATTCATCTATTAACCTAACACATTGTGATGTTACAGTTTATGACCAGATCCCTTCTCGGCTGACGTCTAGGCTGAAGTCACGGGTGTCACAAGATCACCTATCCTTCTCGGCTGACGTTTAGGCTGATTTCACGGGTGTCACAAGATCACCTACCCTTCTCGACTGATGTCTGGGCTGAAGTCACGGTGTCATCAGCCTTCTGGAAGCTAGCTGAGGAGGAACAGAGAGAGCGGGCCAGAGGCTTGGAAGCCAGATCCATCATCACAGGACATTTCTGGGCATAGACCACCAGCGATTTCCGGGCCTGCTGGAAGAAGGCCTGGGGAACACGGGACAGGAACGGGCAGCGTCGAATTATAGTGTCCATCTTTCTAAACGATTGTCCAAGTCTGAGGGAAAAGAGATCAGATCAGGATCTGTTGTGAACCAGACATTTTATGGGTGATAAAGGCACCTTCAAAAATGTTTTTTTTTTTTCTATCATGTGTTTGTCATTGATACAAGTCTTGTCCTTTAAACAATTTCCCCAAGTTGTAATCAATTAAAGCTATACTATACTTTACTCTGAGTGAGAAGTTGAACATTGTAAAGTGTTATGGACGCCTATGCATTCACATCTCTTATCTGAAGAACGTAGGTCATAGGGCCTAGCTAAGCCAAAACATTACAGTCTGTGGGATAGGAATATGCCAGTGCCATAGTAAACTAATGAAACACATACACAATAACAATCACATGCTGCTCTTTACATGATAAATACAATGCTTCTCACAACAATGAGAAATTCACAATGATTGATCAGTACATAACATTATTCTACCAGCAGGCAGTGGGAAACAGTTAAAAATACACCAAAGCTGACAGACTGAAGTCCATCACTAGCTAAGTATATTAGGTCATACTATTCCACTCCTGAAAGCAGTAGGGTAGCGTTCAGTAGGAACAAAAAGGGAGAAAACGTATTGAAAAAGGCAACAACAACAAAAAAACGTTTTGAAACGGAAGAGGTTTTCTCCTGCTATGTGCCTGGCTACTGAATGGAGGCTAAGTTTTCCTAGACAGCTTTCCTCCTTCCGGGAATAAGACACATTTTTCATGGAAAGACTTTCCAGTGTCATGGTTAGAAGATTTTAATATTTGTTTTAATTAAAAAAGGCACTCGCACATCTGAGCAATCTTATTGCAGGTGCATGGCAACAGTTGAAACAAGATGAAGGGAAAAGGAAACCGCACATTGGTCTTGATAGTATCACTGATATTTAATAAGCTTTACGTATCGGCCTCCCGGCCTCCGTCAGAGCTTTTTTTTTTTTTTTTATTAAAATAATCATAATCGGGAAAGCCCAAAAAGCAAGCGTCTAGGACCTTATTCTCCCAGTCCATATATATATTTTTAAAGCATGACAAAAATCTATTTGAGGTTGAAAATAAATGACACAACAGAGCTGCCAACTCATTGGCCGTGAGACGCGCATTTCACCCTCCTTCTCACAGCACACCTCTTGTATCTGACGCATTGGAAAGTACTGCTTTTAAAAGTCCCGTGTATAGTCAACGCGGTAACGTTTCAACTGTGCTACTCTATCCATCGACCTGTCATACCACAGCACATTGAAGCATATGATTGGTCTAGTTACGTAAAGGATCAAGTGGATTGGATGCGCGTTTTAAAAGAAAAATCACCCCTCAAGATAAGAGTTGAGAGAGATATCAGTCTCCGCGGAGTTTATTAAAAACCGTCAAAAGAGCAGCAGGCTAGAGCTAGTTTTATGTACAATGTTGTCAACAAAATGAAGTTGCCGTTACTCCCCTCCCTATTGAAGAATGCAGTCTCTTGACAGCATGTACTAAATTTGATTGAATCCACACTTTGTGTTAGTCCTCTCGTTTGGTGACTGGGATTTAGGCGGTGACAACGAAAAGGTGACAACGATAAGCTCTACAGTATGTTTTAGCAGGGAAGTTTGGTAAGGTGACCTGATTTGGAAATTAAAATAATTTTGTCAAACAGATTGGGAACCCAGAAGTGTATGTTAGATTCTAGAAGGGGGAAGACAATAAAAATAAAATAGTTTGGGTAGAGTGTAGGGCCAGAGTTACATCATATTTTCTTCAAGAGATTTTATTACCCATTTACTTTAGTCTGATCACTGGAACAATTATGGGCTAAAACATTTGGTAATTACCGTGCTTGTCAGCAAGAACAATAGTGCTATTCCACACATTTATTTTAGTATTCCACTTATTCCCAATTCTGCCAGAGTAGTCACATATCTGAAATGCCTACTTGTGTCTTTGAAAATTAACGATATGAGGATATGCATTTTTAAAAACAATTTTGTTGCAGCCATTAATTGAACAGTTTGGAATAAGTCACACAAATAAGCATTGGAATTTGAAATGCTCCAGGAACCAAAATATAAAATTGGACATTTTAGTATTGTGTACATGCTAGGCAGAGAGGGTATGGGGATAAAACATATTGTCTATGTATATATAGTAAGACGATGTCAAGACTCTCCAGCCAGTAGACCTAAACCCCCTGGATATTGATCTATAGCCAGTAGACCTAAACCACCTGGATATTGATCGATCTCCAGCCAGTAGACCTAAACCCCCTGGATATTGATCTATAGCCAGTAGACCTAAACCACCTGGATATTGATCGATCTCCAGCCAGTAGACCTAAACCCCCTGGATATTGATCTCCAGCCAGTAGACCTAAACCCCCTGGATATTGATCCATCTCCAGCCAGTAGACCTAAACCCCCTGGATATTGATCTATAGCCAGTAGACCTAAACCCCCTGGATATTGATCCATCTCCAGCCAGTAGACCTAAACCCCCTGGATATTGATCTATAGCCAGTAGACCTAAACCACCTGGATATTGATCGATCGCCAGCCAGTAGACCTAAACCCCCTGGATATTGATCCATCTCCAGCCAGTAGACCTAAACCCCCTGGATATTGATCTATAGCCAGTAGACCTAAACCACCTGGATATTGATCCATCTCCAGCCAGTAGACCTAAACCCCCTGGATATTGATCTATAGCCAGTAGACCTAAACCACCTGGATATTGATCGATCTCCAGCCAGTAGACCTAAACCCCCTGGATATTGATCGATCTCCAGCCAGTAGACCTAAACCCCCTGGATATTGATCTATAGCCAGTAGACCTAAACCACCTGGATATTGATCTATCGCCAGCCAGTAGACCTAAACCACCTGGATATTGATATTCATTACATTTTTCCTTGAAGGTTGACTGATCTTGACAAATTAATTGTTATAACAAGAAAATGTTTCAAAACACCCATCACCTGGGAAACATACCTCTGGGGTGGCCAACACTCCTGGAGAACAAGCAGGATGTTCTTCCATCCCCAGTTTAAAGAAATAGTTCAACCAAAATATAAACACGTTTGTGTCCTTGTCTTGAAAGCAGTTTATGGATAAGCAGACTAATCTATGATTTGGTTACACAGGTTAAATGTTAATTTGGTTATTAGCATTTCCTGTGCAGAGCCTTGGTGTAGTGGTAACATTTACATTTTAGTCATTTAGCAGACGCTCTTATCCAGATCGACTTACAGTAGTGAATGCATACATTTCATACATTTCATTTTCATATATATTTTCATATACATATCTTTTTTTTTGTACTGGACACAGCATGTACTGCAGCATGTGTTGCATACAACTTTCCACCTGAGAACAGGGATCAATCTCTGTCTCCCTCTCTCATTTCATTAGTGTCTGAATATAAAAGTCTCAAACCAATGACATTTTTTAAATTATAAAATATGTGCATACTTTACATTTTATACTCCAAGAATCTCAAAATAACAAAGTCGTCAAATTTTGAGTGTTCATTTAATGTTTCAAAGCTATCTTGAATACAGTTAATTGTACATCCGGGACATAGGCCTAAACCATGTCAAAATACATAGAATTACAGGAAATGTGCCTTAAAAACAGTGAAATCGTCTACAGCCGTAGGACCCCAGTCCCCAGTCTAGGGATTGTGCCAGAGGGCAATGAACTTTATATAGCTTATCTCTCCAAGCTTTCTTCAAATGTTGGCAGCCCTGATACCAGTATTTTACAAACTAGCTACATTCCTGTGTAATCTGAGGAGACAAAAATCACGTAAACCGCAAATACCGTCAATCGTGCGTTAATAATTCAACAACCCCCACCCCAAGTCAAAATATGTTTAAAATCAATAAAATGTATCCACTCCATATGGATACTAAGTTTCATAGTTATACCGACGGGTTTAATAACTACTTACAGTTCAATGTCATCGTTACCGAATGAACAACACTAGGTAAATGTTCATTTAGCCAAGCGGCTAGAATATTCCCCGGTTAGACCCACTAGCACACCGGGCTACAGTAGCTGTCTGACCGAGGAACTAAGAACCAAAGGAGACTCATCTCGTTTGCTTACCTCGATATATGTTTCCGATCAACCTCTCACAACTAAAATTTAAAAAATAAATGTTAAAAAAAGAGCTAGATTATCTTGGAAAGATCTCAGTGTCGTTTTTAGTGTAAATAATTGATATAGCTACTGTTTTTTTTTAAATAAAAAAACTTAAAATGCCGTTTCGTTATCCTGCACTGAGGACGAACGTAGGGACAAGGAGAGGCGACCGGGTTTATAACAACCAAGACTTAACGCCAAGTCTCGCGAGAGGACGTGTGTGTACGTCACCGCACTCCAGACAGCCCCTTATTGCCCCAGAGAATGTTCCATTATGTCAAAAACCCAACATCCTCAATCATTTATCCTTTTATTTAACCTTTATTTAACTATGGCGAGTCAGTTGCAATATACAATTAGTCTACGCTGTAGTTAAACATGTAAAATATATATTTGTTTTGGGGGGGGGGACAGGTAAACATAATTTTGACATGTAAATATTTACATGTAAATTCTACATAAAACAATGTATGATCAGGGGCGTGTCCATTGGTATTTGAATACTGAATCATTTCATAATTTGAAAAGCTAAATATATGTACTTTCAGTTCCCAAATTTCCCAAAATGTAGTCTACCAGTATGCAGTGTAAATGTCACACGCAACAAGTTATTCTGCATTTAGAGTGTGTGGCATAATATGTGTTGAAATCAAATTGTATGTGTCACATGCGTCAAATACAACGGGGGGTAGACTTTACCGTGTAATGATTTCTATACGAGCCCTTCACAACGATGCAGCGTTAAAAAATATATATATACAAATAGTTGTTTGTGTAATTGTCGACTTGGGGAAAAATATGTAAAGAGAATGGTCATGTGTTGTATTTGTAGTACAATAATATTGTATTCACTTCACTACACACAGTTTGACCTTTCATCATGTCCCAAAAGCATTGACCAGTCAAATGTGTTACAGAATGAAGATTGTGAAGTGCTGAACCAAAGGATAGACTGTGATTTGTTGTGATAATGCTCCCTCTAGTGTTAGTTCTGCAATAAAGCAACACAGCAAAGCTACACGAAGTGTCCTTATTTGCGCTTTACCAAATAACATTTAGGAGAATGATATTCTGGATCATCTTCCGGTATCACTCAACACACTTTTTTGGGGGGCAAATATTCTCTGTGAATGGTAGCTTGCAGAGAACATGTGTGTTGAGATTTAAGCATGTTTAAGTGCCCATGAAACAAATAGAGAGATAATAGAGAGCTTCCCCAATAGGAATTATGATTCTATAATAAGGAAAATGCTCCATACACGGAGGTTTACAGGACGATTCAAGACGTACAGACGTACAGACGTAGGTGCATACGTACTTACGTCACACGCGTTAAAACAACTTGGGAACTCGGTCATGGCTAGACGGAATCAAGCTTTTGTAAAATCAACGTCAGATTGGATTTTTTTTCGTAGCAGGTTTGGATAATTTACGCAGTAGGTTAGGAGAATTAACGTAGTAGGTTAAGTTAATTAGGTTAAGGTTAGGAAATGGCTTAGGGTAATCTAAAATGCCCTAAAAAAATCTACTTTTGACGTAAATTTGACCAAAGCTGGATTCCTTCTAGACTTCAGTGCTCCGACCGGGAAAATAGTTTTAAATGAATAGTTTTGAACTTGGAATTCCAAGTGGGAAACTCCGGCATCTTTCTAGATCTCTGACTTTTAGACCTGAATATCATGGTTAGACCTCGTTTTTTCCCCCTGAGTTCCCAGTTATCTTGGAAACACCACTGCCATAGAGATCCGGCATTTACAAAATTATACTGATTGGCCAGATGGTGGCGCTATAATAAGCGATTGAAAAGGTTAACTTTGAAAGGTTACTCCACTCAGCCATTTTGACCTAAAGTCATGAAATTCGGTACATATCCTATCGTTCAAAAGTTTGGGGTCACTTAGAAATGTCCTTGTTTTTGAAAGAAAAGCAAATTTTTTTGTCCATTAAAATAACATACAATTTACCAGAAGTACAGTGTAGACATTGTTAATGTTGTAAATGACTATTGTAGCTGGAAACGGCTGATTTTTAATGGAATATCTACATAGGCGTACAGAGGCCCATTATCAGCAACTAGTTCAACTACTGAAGCACATTCTTGTACGCTTTCATTCTATCACAACAATTTATTTGAAATACAAATTTTACATTTTGGGGATTGTGAAAAATTCTTTATGAATGAAATACAATTATTAAGTTAATGAGTCATTAGTTCATGTCCTTAAGTAGAGGGACCTTCAAATGTAATATTCTACACTTCTTCTCTGTGTAACAACGTTTTGACTCATCCCAAATGTAGACCATTATTGTATGGCAAAATAGCATGATGTGTTTGTACTGTCACCTAAGATAGCTGAAGTGTGTCAGTGAATATTAATGAGCACTGATAGACAGATCTGTGTTAATACCACTTAAGACAGTGTGCACATCAAGTTCAACATTTAGCAGACGCTCTTATCCAGAGCGACTTACAGTAATGAATGCATACATTTCTTCTTTTTTTTCTTCCATACTGGTCCCCCATGGGAATCGAACCCACAACCCTGGTGTTGCAAACACCATGCTCTATCAAACCAAGCCACATGGGACCCATTCAACAGACGCTTTAGTCTGATGTTGGGTTCATGAAATAAATTCAAACAAATCAATCTTATTTTATGAAATCTTATTTTGTGAAATAATACATATTTATACAATATGGCTTTGTTTCAATGTGCTATTTAAAAAAGGGTATATATTCTTGTACATTCTCTGACATGATGTAATGTATGTTCTGAAATTCACGCAATATAAATGAATGATTTGTATTGTATTCTATCTTGTGTTTGGAATGATAGAGAAGACAAATTAGGATGACACTGAAAATAACCCAAGGAATACAACAACAAAAAAAATGACCCAACTGCTGGGTCAATCCCTCAACCCAATGTGTTGGGTTTATGTCACAGCCCATCTCACTGGGTTGTTTTACCCCAGGACTGAAGTATAATTTACCCAGCAAGCAGTTGGGTCAAGCGCTCAACCCAAGGCACTTGTGTCTTCCTTTCCTGTGGCGGTCCTCATGAGAGCCAGTTTCATCATAGAGCTTGATGGTTTTTGCGACTCCACTTGAAGAAACTTTCAAAGTGACTGACCTTCATTTCTTAAAGTAATGATGGATTGTCATTTCTCTTTCCTTATTTGAGCTGTTCTTGCCATAATATGGACTTGGTCTTTCACCAAATAGGGCTATCTTCTGTATACCCTCTCTCTGTTCACTTGACCACACGACTGGACAATAATCAAGATAAAACAGAATTTGAGCCTATAGGACTTGCTTTTTGGAGTGTGGAGTCAAAAAAGCAGAGCATCTGTCCTCGTGCTCCTAGACCTTAGTGCTGCTTTTGATACCATCGATCACCACATTCTTTTGGAGAGATTGGAAACCCAAATTGGTCTACACGGACAAGTTCTGGCCTGGTTTAGATCTTATCTGTCGGAAAGATATCAGTTTGTCTCTGTAGATTGTTTGTCCTCTGACAAATCAACTGTAAATGTTGTTCCTCAAGGTTCCGTTTTAGGACCACTATTGTTTTTACTATATATTTTACCTCTTGGTGATGTCATTCGGAAACATAATGTTAACTTTCACTGCTATGCGGTGTGGTGGCTAATTTCTGCATTACCAAATGAGGAGAGTTACAAACTTCACACACCAGTCAGAGTTATACTTAAACTACATCTTTAATAATAAGAGCTTTGCAAAAGCACTTTGACTTTCAATGATGCGCCATCTCTAATGAACCATTGAAAGTGACTACACAAAAGTACAAAAATCTTTTATAGCCAAGATACACCCCTCTCAAAGTACATGACAAACCACAGATACATAGAATGGATCACAAGGTTAAGTTTTGTATGAAAGATATCTATAAAACATAGCAGACAGCAACTGCTGTGTCAACAGTTTTCATTTTATAGACCAGTGTCTGGTCCTCCTTCTCCAAACTGGATCCGTCTCTCCCTGGTACGGGGTAGAACAGACCAGTGTCTGGTCCTCCTACTCCAAACTGGATCCGTCTCTCCCTGGTACGGCGTAGAACAGACCAGTGTCTGGTCCTCCTACTCCAAACTGGATCCGTCTCTCCCTGGTACGGTATAGAACAGACCAGTGTCTGGTCCTCCTACTCCAAACTGGATCAGTCTCTTCCTGGTACGGCATAGAACAGACCAGTGTCTGGTCCTCCTACTCCAAACTGGATCCGTCTCTCCCTGGTATGGTATAGAACAGAACCATTAGCTCATGTTATCTGGAATGCTCTTTAGGCTTTATTACTCAAAGACATCGTAAATCTCCTCTGTCAGTGCTATCTCATAGAGGCCCATCCTCAGTAAGACACACACAGTATTTAACAGAATACTCTATTCTGTCGAATATAACAACCATTATAATACAATACAAGCATTATAACATAATCTTGCAATTTTCCACGACAGCGGATGACACCCAGCTGTACATTTCGATGAAACATGGCGAAGCCCCAAAATTGCCTTCCCTGGAAGCCTGTGTTTCAGACATAAGGAAGTGGATGGCGGCAAATGTTCTACTTTTAAACTCGGACAAAACAGAGATGCTTGTTCTAGGTCCCAAGAAACAAACATCTTCTGTTGGATCTGACAATTAATCTGGATGGTTGTACAGTTGTCTCAAATAAAACTGTGAAGGACCTCGGCGTTACTCTGGACCCTGATCTCTCTTTTCATGAACATATCAAGGACAGCTTTTTTCCATCTACGTAACATTGCAAAAATAAGAAACTTTTGAAGAAGCTTTTGTCACTTCTAGGTTAGACTACTGCAATGCTCTACTTTCCGGCTACCCGGATAAAGCACTAAATAAACTTCAGTTAGTACTAAACACGGCTGCTAGAATCTTGACTAGAACCAAAAACAATGATCATATTACTCCAGTGCTAGCCTCCCTACACTGGCTTCCTGTTAAGGCAAGGGCTGATTTCAAGGTTTTACTGCTAACCTACAAAGCATTACATGGGCTTGCTCCTACCTATCTTTCCGATTTGGTCCTACCGTGCATACCTACACGTACGCTACTGTCACAAGACGCAGGCCTCCTAACTGTCCCTAGAATTTCTAAGCAAACAGCTGGAGGCAGGGCTTTCTCCTATAGAGCTCAATTTTTATGGAATGGTCTGCCAATCCATGTGAGAGACGCAGACTCGGTCTCAACCTTTAAGTCTTTATTGAAGACTCATCTCTTCAGTAGGTCCTATGATTGAGTGTAGTCTGGCCCAGGAGTGTGAAGGTGAACGGAAAGGCACTGGAGCAACGAACCGCCCTTGCTGTCTCTGCCTGGCCGGTTCCCCTCTCTCCACTGGGATTCTCTGCCTCTAACCGTATTACAGGGGCTGAGTCACTGGCTTACTGGTGCTCTTCCATGCCGTCCCTAGGAGGGGTGCGTCACTTGAGTGGGTTGAGTCACTGACGCGATCTTCCTGTCCGGGTTGGCACCCCCCCTTGAGTTATGCCGTGACGGAGATCTTTGTGGGCTATACTCGGCCTTGTCTCAGGATGGTAAGTTGGTGGTTGAAGATATCCCTCTAATGATGTGGGGGCTGTGCTTTGGCAAAGTGGGTGGGGTTATATCCTGCCTGTTTGGCCCTGTCCGGGGGTCACGTCGGACAGGGCCACAGTGTCTCCTGACCCCTCCTGTCTCAGCCTCCAGTATTTATGCTGCAGTAGTTTATGTGTCGGGGGGCTAGGGTCAGTCTGTTATATCTGGAGTATTTCTCTTGTCTTATCCGGTGTCCTGTGTGAATTTAAGTATGCTCTCTCTAATTCTCTCTCTCTCTTTCCTTCTTTATTTCTCTCTCTCGGAGGACCTGAGCCCTAGGACCATGCCTCAGGACTACCTGGCCTGATGACTCCTTGCTGTCCCCAGTCCACCTGGCCGTGCTGCTGCTCCAGTTTCAACTGTTCTGCCTGCGGCTATGGAACCCTGACCTGTTCACCGGACGTGCTACCTGTCCCAGACCTGATACTCTGAATGATCGGCTATGAAAAGCCAACTGACATTTACTCCTGAGGTGCTGATCTGTTGCACCCTCTACAACCAGTGTGATTATTATTATTTCACCCTGTTGGTCATCTATGAACATTTGAACATCTTGGCCATGTTCTGTTATAATCTCCACCCGGCACAGCCAGAAGAGGACTGGCCAACCCTCATAGCCTGGTTCCTCTCTAGGTTTCTTCCTAGGTTTTGGCCTTTCTAGGGAGTTTTTCCTAGCCACCGTGCTTCTACACCTGCATTGCTTGCTGTTTGGGGTTTTAGGCTGAGTTTCTGTACAGCACTTTGTGACATCAGCTGATGTAAGAAGGGCTTTATAAATACATTTGATTGATTGATTTAATCTTGGTTTCATCAGACCAGAGAATCTTGTTTCTCATGGTCTGAGAGTCCTTAAAGTGCCTTTTTGGCAAACTCCAAGTTTTCAGTTTTGTATTTGTAATAAATTTGCAAAAATGAAAAAAAAAACAGTTTTTTGCTTTGTCATTATGAGAAAAAAACAAAATGTAATCAATTTTAGAATAAGGCTGTAACGTAACAAAATGGGGGAAAAAAGTCATGAGGTCTGAATACTTTCTGAATGGACTGTATCGACGAACTGTAGAAGTACAATCAGATCACATGCTTCTAGAGAGCATCATGACAAAGCCTCTCCTCAGAGCATCAAAAAGACTACAACGCATGATCATGAGACTCCAAAACTACGAGGTCAGTCTCCGATACGTACGGGAGAACATGTGGTGCTGGCCAACACCCTGAGCAGGGCGTACCTCCCAGAACAACAGGGGCCCTGTGGAGGTCCACGTGGAATCAATCGATATGATACACTACCTCCCTGTGTCAAGGGAGGGGGGGGGCACTTGGGACTTTAAACACAAAACTAAATCTCCAGGATAGCCGCAAAGTAATGGGAAAGTGGAATCGGCAGTGAAAACAGCCAAAAGACTAATGGCAAAAGCAAAAAAGAGCAGATGCTGACCCATACCTGGCCATGCTGGATCACAGAAATACTCCGTCACAAGGAAACAGACAGCAGCCCTGCAATGGAGCTCATGGGAAGACGTACAAAGACACTACTGCTAATGAGTGAAAATTTGCTGAGACGGGTGATGACAAACTGTCAGCAGGAGAAGATCAAAGAAAGACGGCAGAGACAGGCAGCGACAGGCAGAGACAGGCTGAGGATCTCACAGAGCTGCAACGAGATGACAGGGTGAGAGTTCAGTATGGGTACCTGCAGTCCAGTATAGCGAACCAGTATGGCTACCTGCAGTCCAGTATAGCGAACCAGTATGGGTACCTGCAGCCCAATATAGCGAACCAGTATGGCTACCTGCAGTCCAGTATAGCGAACCAGTATGGGTACCTGCAGCCCAATATAGCGAACCAGTATGGCTACCTGCAGCCCAATATAGCGAACCAGTATGGGTACCTGCAGTCCAATATAGCGAACCAGTATGGGTACCTGCAGTCCAGTATAGCGAACCAGTATGGGTACCTGCAGCCCAGTATAGTGAACCAGTATGGCTACCTGCAGCCCAATATAGCGAACCAGTATGGGTACCTGCAGCCCAATATAGCGAACCAGTATGGCTACCTGCAGCCCAATATAGCGAACCAGTATGGGTACCTGCAGCCCAGTATAGTGAACCAGTATGGCTACCTGCAGCCCAATATAGCGAACCAGTATGGGTACCTGCAGCCCAATATAGTGAACCAGTATGGCTACCTGCAGCCCAGTATAGAGAACCAGTATGGGTACCTGCAGCCCAATATAGCGAACCAGTATGGCTACCTGCAGTCCAATATAGCGAACCAGTATGGCTACCTGCAGCCCAATATAGCGAACCAGTATGGGTAGCTGCAGCCCAGTATAGTGAACCAGTATGGGTACCTGCAGCCCAATATAGCGAACCAGTATGGCTACCTGCAGCCCAATATAGTGAACCAGTATGGGTAGCTGCAGCCCAATATAGCGAACCAGTATGGGTAGCTGCAGCCCAATATAGAGAACCAGTATGGGTACCTGCAGCCCAATATAGCGAACCAGTATGGGTAGCTGCAGCCCAGTATAGTGAACCAGTATGGGTACCTGCAGCCCAATATAGCGAACCAGTATGGCTACCTGCAGCCCAGAATAGTGAACCAGTATGGGTAGCTGCAGCCCAACATAGCGAACCAGTATGGCTACCTGCAGCCCAGTATAGCGAACCAGTATGGCTACCTGCAGCCCAGTATAGCGAACCAGTATGGCTACCTGCAGCCCAATATAGTGAACCAATATCTGTGGCACCACTTTCCTTTCGACATACCCACAATACAACCAATACTCCGGTCGCCATATTGGGATGCAGCTAGCACTTCGGCTGTGGTTGGGCGCCCCGAGGGTTTGGAAGCAATGTCGGAAGCGTTGTGCAATTCTGTTGGCGCGAATAAAGTTGAAAAACGAGTTTTAATGACTCCAACCTAAGTGTATGTATATACTAAAGCCCAAGACAATAAGAAGACACAGTGGCCGAATAAATTCAACCACACTTTTGTTTCATCACAAAAACCTGGAGAGCAACATCTATCCGGCGAAGTCCACAAAACATATTTCATGTAACAGTTACATGACCGACAGCACGGTCAAGCAACTATTGATTTAGAACCACGGAGAGTTTCTGTAAGACACAAAGAAAGCAGGCCCTGCCTCCACTATTCCAGCCCCATTTCAACATCCTCTAATCACCTCTGCATAGTCTAATACCGTGACAACTAAAAGATTCCCTAAACAATTTAGTCCAATCCGATGTCAGCTAAGTATCATGTGGCCGTTCATGGTACTGATTTCTGTGTGTGTGTGTGTGTGTGTGTGTGTGTTTTGTGTGTGTGTTGTGTATGTGTGTGTGTGTGTGTTGTGTGTGTGTGTGTTTTGTGTGTGTGTTGTGTGTGTGTGTGTGTGTGTGTGTTGTGTGTGTGTGTGTGTGTGTGTGTGTGTTTTGTGTGTGTGTGTGTTGTGTGTGTGTGTTTTGTGTGTGTGTTGTGTGTGTGTGTGTGTGTTGTGTGTGTGTGGTGTGTGTGTGTGTGTGTGTGTGTGTGTGTGTGAGTAAGTAGAAAAACATGTTGACTCACACTACCTTGTAGAGAAACACCAATAACATCCTCCTCTTTCATGTTGCCTAAACGGTCTAAGACTCTGTCATACAGTCCACACTTTGAATTAATTGTCCTAGGTTACCTGATTGTTGTCCTAGGTAACCTGGTTGTTGTCCTAGGTAACCTGGTTGTTGTCCTAGGTTACCTGGTTGTTGTCCTAGGTTACCTGATTGTTGTCCTAGGTTACCTGGTTGTTGTCCTAGGTTACCTGGTTGTTGTCCTAGGTTACCTGGTTGTTGTCCTAGGTAACCTGGTTGTTGTCCTAGGTAACCTGGTTGTTGTCCTAGGTTACCTGGTTGTTGTCCTAGGTAACCTGGTTGTTGTCCTAGGTTACCTGGTTAAAATACTTGCACGCTAGCCTAACTTCCTTTCATGGGCAACTATACGCCAAGCCAGCTAGTTAACGTTAGCCTACCACATTTAGGTACATGTTGAACTTCCCATCCACTCCAATGTAAATGAGGACTTGGTGGACTGTATATTCTTTCGTTTAGGTTTTACGGTTCTGTGTTCTCTCCCGTGTGCTGGTAAGGACACAGACGACAGACAGGTAGGATTCCAGTTGAGGTGGTTTAATAACGCTGAAGATGCACAGGCACAGAACAGCCTCCACACAGTGTATGTAGTGTGGATGGACTGAGACACTTAGTGGTCTAGCAACTTCCTTCAACCAAAGTGTGTGTGTGTGTGTGTGTGTGTGTGTGTGTGTGTGTGTGTGTGTGTGTGTGTGTGTGTGTGTGTGTGTGTGTGTGTGTGTGTGTGTGTGTGTGTGTGTGTGTGTGTGTGTTGTATCAACAAGGATGCACACTGGCCTCGGCTAACACAATGAAAGCTAATTGGAGGAAACACAAGGACGTCTGGAACTTTCTCTCGCTTGACTTCTCTCCAGCTGATCTTCTTTTCTGAGCTGGAGATCGCCCAGCATGCTCTGCTCCACTTCACCGTTGGGTGGAACTACAGCTCTGATATGAGGAACTAACATTACTGATATGATTAACAACAAATACTTCACAACCTTTTGTACATAGGCCAGGGGCACAATGTATGAAAATATGGTTGGATCAGAATCACCTTTATAATCATTGGTCAGTACGGAGAATTAAGTAAAACCACAAGTCCAAATCCCTATCTCCATCGATGGCTAATTTAGGAAAGGCCCGATTTTAGTTAGCTAGCTAGCATTTACATTTACATTTAAGTCATTTAGCAGACGCTCTTATCCAGAGCGACTTACAAATTGGTGCATTCACCTTAAGATATCCAGTGGAACAACCACTTTACAATAGTGCATCTAAATCTTTTTTTTGGGGGGGGGGGTTAGAAGGATTACTTTATCCTATCCCAGGTATTCCTTAAAGAGGTGGGGTTTCAGGTGTCTCCGGAAGGTGGTGATTGACTCCGCTGTCCTGGCGTCGTGAGGGAGCTTGTTCCACCATTGGGGTGCCAGAGCAGCGAACAGTTTTGACTGGGCTGAGCGGGAGCTGTGCTTCCTCAGAGGTAGGGAGGCGAGCAGGCCAGAGGTGGATGAACGCAGTGCCCTAGTTTGGGTGTAGGGCCTGATCAGAGCCTGAAGGTACGGAGGTGCCGTTCCCCTCACAGCTCCGTAGGCAAGCAGCATGGACTTGTAGCGGATGCGAGCTTCAACTGGAAGCCAGTGGAGAGAGCGGAGGACCAGACAACACAATGAGATGCAACAATTCAAGTTTTTTCTGTCAATAATGATGTTTGGCTTGTGATGTGATTGGTCTGAAGCCAAATCCAAACTGGCTTCCCTTGACACTTTTTTTTTGGTGCGCCTGGACCATTCACAGCTGAGTTCACACAGTTTAGCTCAATGCTGATTGGCTATTATTTCATTTAAAAAAATTCAAGGGAGGCAAAATGCTTATTTGCTTCCCTTGCATTCAATGCTACAGGCGGCAACAATGTCAAACTCTTTCTGACCAGATAGCATCAGATAGATACGCTACGCATACTGAGACAGAGGGGCATTCGCTTGGATGCTTTCTCCGGTGAGATACATTCAGCCTCTTGCAAATTGAAGGAAATTTATGAAACACAGAGAGGAAAGAAATTATTTGGTATGTTTTTTTCTTTAAAAAATGTTTTGTGGGAAGCCTGGCTTCCCTTGGCATCCATGAATACACGCCACTGAATGGTAGTGGATGTCCCACAGCCTGCGGTGAATCCCATGCAGGAGAAGGATCCCGACACACTAACTGTGAAGAAGGTGGACTTTGTTGCGTTTATAAGCAAAAGTGATGAATTACACGAGTCAAACTAATAAAAAGTTAAAAGAATCTAGACATCATTGTGAAGGCGGCAAAATGTTTTTCTGGATCTCCAGGACTTTACAGCCGAAATGTTACAGGGAATAATACAGAATGAAGAGGTCCCCCCCACCCCCCCTCAGGTTCCAGAGCCTGTCTAGGGATCTGAATAGACATTTAAATCCGACTGAAAGAGTACATTTGAAGTTTTTGTGTTTTATTTACTTTTGAATATTAGAAGTGTGTTTTTTACATTTTTAAATTTTTTACATTTACCTAATCCTTATTATTTTGCGTTGGTTTGTCACAAGTGTGTTTTTATTTGTATTTTTTACATTTACCTAATCCTTATTATTTAGCCTTCCCTGTAGCTCAGTTGGTAGAGCATGGTGTTTGCAACGCCAGGGTTGTGGGTTCGATTCCCACGGGGGGCCAGCACAGGAAAAAAAAAAAATGTATGAAATGTATGCATTCACTACTGTAAGTCGCTCTGGATAAGAGCGTCTGCTAAATGACTAAAATGTAAATGTAAAATGTTGTGTTGGTTTGTCAGTTCCCATCCATCCAGTAGGTGGCGACATGCACCTCTAACGTTGTTTGCGGACCGCCATAACACCATGGAAGAAGAACCGCCAGTATTCCGGACTGGGACAGGCGGTTGTGCTCGTTAGTAGCATCTCTGAGGACACGAAACCATGGCGGAGAATCTGTGCGTTGTTATGCTCCTCTTATGTGGGACTATAATCCCCTTCGTGACCGGTGAGTTAGTCAATTGGAAATCAATCATTAACAAATATTGTCCGTATCAGTTTGTGACATTGTAGCTAAGAGTTTTTTTTTTTTTTTTTTCCTCCCCAAAAAAAGCTAGTTAACGTTAGATGTTTAATTAACAGTTAGCTAGCTATGTGAAAGTACATCTTTCATTTTCGGTTCAGGTAAAGGGGCGAGTCTGGCAAACATGCTGCTAAACCTAGTTCATAACTACATCTTTTTAATGACTGTTTCATATGACTTTGCCTTAACACTTTATTAATAAGAGGGTTTTAAGTACATTATTGGTATAGAGAAAGAAGGGTTATGTTCTGTCACTGTCAAACATGGACGTAACGTCGTTATGTAGTATATTATCTATCTAATTTAACTGTATCATTTCTGTCTTTCGCAATATCCACTTCCTCAGTAGTTACTGGGGTTTACCAACTAGACCTGTGTATTTCTGAGTGGATTCACGTGTTAAACATGCAATATGTGTTTGCTGTTAACTTAGTTGTAAAACTAGCTAAAGTTAAAAAATACATTTAAAAAATAAAGTGTCTGGTTCCATGTCACAATATTTTGAGGGCATTTAGCCAGAGAGAGATCCATTTATAATTTGCTCTGCGCCTGATTGTGAGAGTTCAGTCACATCCTATTTACTGTAATTAGATAAACCAGATCTTGAGGAAGCAATCAAGGATGTTTTGTCTGGCAGGCCTGCCATCTCATGACTTTACGTTATCCTCTAGTAGCTGCATGGACATCCACCTTGTTTTAGGCTTCAGATAATCTCCAAACTTTCTAAGTGGCCAATTCAATCAGATTCGCTTTAGTCCACATCTGCATAGCAGTTGTTTTGGCGATGTCGAACACAGATAACTGTTGATTTTGAGAAGAGCGCTCCTCCTTCACTGCTTTTGCCCTTTTCATGTCGTGGGCCATAGCCAGGTGCACTGTGGGTCAGCTTAATCAAACTTCCTCATTAACTCTGTTGTGTTTTGTTGTATACCTGTCAATGTTATTGCTGTTGTCATTTCAAGTCAGACTATACCATGTATTTTCTCCCAAACTTTTTGTCCCAACTCAAACCAATGATGTCTTTCTCCTTTCTACTCAGCTGGTGATGACTGTGAGGGCTACTTAGATGCTAAGAGCCAATACCATTCCAAGCAGTACTGCGGTACATATGGGGGGTGCTGTGGAACGTGTGACAATAGATACTGCTGCATCTACGGACAGAGCAAGTTGGAACAGGACAGCTGTTATTTAAGGTAGGAGGACAAAAAAAACTATGTCCTAATCAAATGGTACCCTATGCCCCATTGGGGCCCTAGTCTATAGTAGTGCACTATATAGGGAATAGGGCCCTGGTCTATAGTAGTGCACTATATAGGGAATAGGGCCCTGGTCTATAGTAGTGCACTATATAGGGAATAGGACTCTGGTCTATAGTAGTGCACTATATAGGGAATAGGGCTCTGGTCTATAGTAGTGAACTATATAGGGAATAGGGCCCTGGTCTAAAGTAGTGCACTATATAGGGAATAGGGCTCTGGTCTAAAGTAGTGCACTATATAGGGAATAGGGCCCTGGTCTAAAGTAGTGCACTATATAGGGAATAGGGCTCTGGTCTAAAGTAGTGCATTTGGAAAGTATTCAGACCCCTTGATATTTTGTTACGTTTTATTCTAAAGTTTATTGAATTGTTTTTATTCTAAAGTTTATTGAATTGTTTTTTTCCCCCCTCATCAATCTACACACAATACCCCATAATGACATCACAATACCCCATAATGACATCACAATACCCCATAATGACATCACAATACCCCATAATGACATCACAATACCCCATAATGACATCACAATACCCCATAATGACATCACAATACCCCATAATGACAAAGCAAAAACAGGTTTTTAGACATTTTTGCAAATGTATTAAAAATGAAATATCACATTTACATAAGTATTCAGACTAGTGGTCGACCGATTAAATCAGAGCTGATTTCAAGTTTTCATGACAATCGGTATATCGTCATTTTTGGACGCCGATTACTTTGCAATCCACGAGGAGACCGCGTGGCAGGCTAGACCACCTGTTACCTTGGCTCCTTGATGCACTCGCGTAAGTTGCTAGCTAGCATTAAACTTATGAAAAAAACAAATCAATCTTAACATCGTCACGAGTTAACTACACATGGTTGACGATATTACTAGTAGCTTGTCTTGCGTTGCATACAATCAATGCGGTGCCTGTTAATTTATTATCGAATCACAGCCTACTTCAACTTGGCCAAACGGGTGATGATTTAACAAAAGCGCATTTGCGAAAAAAGCACAATCGTTGCACAAATGTACCTAACCATAAACATCAATGCCTTTCTTAAAATCAATACACAAATATATATTTTTAAACCTGCATATTTAGTTAAAAGAAATTCATGTTAGCAGGCAATATTAACTAGGGAAATGGTGTCACTTCTCTTGCGTTCTGTGCAAGCAGAGTCAGGGTATATGCAGCAGTTTGGGCCGCCTGGCTCGTTGCGAACTGTGTGAAGACCATTTCTTTCTAACAAAGACCGTAATTAATTTGCCAGAATTTTACATAATTATGACACAACATTAAAGGTTGTGCAATGTAACAACAATATTTAGACTGTGTTGCCACCCATTCGATAAAATACAGAACGGTTCCGTATTTCACTGAAAGAATAAACGTTTTGTTTTCTAAATTATAGTTTCCGGATTTTACCATATTAATGACCTAAGGCTCGTATTTCAGTGTGTTTATTGTAATTAAGTCTATGATTTGATATTTGATAGAGCAGTCTGACTGAGCGGTGGTAGGCACCAGCAGGCTCGTAAGCATTCATTCAAACAGCACTGCGTTTGCCAGCAGCTCTTAGCAATGCTTGAAGCACAGCGCTGTTTATGACTTCAAGCCTATCAACTCCCGAGATTAGACTGGCAATACTATAGTGCCTATAAGAACATCCAATAGTCAAAGATATATGAAATACAAATGGTATAGAGAGAAATAGTCCTGTAATTCCTATAATAACTACAACCTAAAACTTCTTACCTGGGAATATTAAACCATCATGTTAAAAGGAACCACCAGCTTTCATATGTTCTCATGTTCTGAGCAAGGAACTTAAACGTTAGCTTGTTTACATGGCACATATTGCACTTTTACTTTCTTCTCCAACACTGTGTTTTTGCATTATTTAAACTAAATTGAACATGTTTCATTATTTATTTGAGACTAAATAGATGTTATTTATGTATTATATTAAGTTAAAATAAAAGTGTTCGTTGTTCATTCAGTATTGTTGTAATTGTCATTATATATATATATATAAAGAAATAAAAATCGGCCAATTAATCGGTAGCAGCTTTTTTTTGGCCCTCCAATAATCGGTATCAGCGTTGAAAAATCATAATCGGTCGGCCTCTAATTCAGACCCTTTACTCAGTACTTTGTTGAAGCACCTTTGGCAGTGATTACAGATTTGAGTCTTCTTGGGTATGATGCTACAAGCTTGGCACACCTGTATTTGGGGAGTTTCTCCCATTCTTCTCTGCAGATCCTCTCAAGCTCTGTCAGGTTGGATGGGGAGCATTGCTGCACAAGTCTCTCTAGAGATGTTCAATCGGGTTCAAGTCCGGGCTCTGGCTAAGCCACCCAAGGACATTCAGAGACTTGTCCCGAAGCCACTCCTGCATTGTCTTGACTGTGTGCTTAGGGTCGTTGTCCTGTTGGAAGGTGAACCTTCGCCCCAGTCTGATAACCTGCTCCAGAGCGCTCAGGACTTCATCAAGGATCTCTCTGTACTTTGCTCCGTTTATCTTTCCCTTGATCCTGACTAGTCTCCCAGTCCCTGCCGCTGAATAACATCCCCACAGCATGATGCTGTGGTTCCAAACAACTTCCATTTAAGAATGATGGAGGCCACTGTGTTCTTGGGGACCTTCAATGCTGCAGAAATGTTTTGGTACCCTTCCCCAGATCTGTGCCTCGACACAATCCTGTCTGTGAGCTCAACGGACAATTCCTTCGACCTCATGGCTTGGTTTTTGCTCTGACATGCACTGTCAACTGTGGGACCTTATATAGACAGGTGTGTGCCTTTCCAAATCATGTCCAATCAATTGAATTTACCACAGGTGGACTCCAATCAAGTTGTAGAAACATCTCAAGGATGATCAATGGAAACAGGATGCATCTGAGCTCAATATCTCGTAGCAAAGGGTCTGAATACTAATGTAAATACGGTATTTCTCTATATTTTTTTTTAAAACCTGTTTTCGCTTTGTCATTATGGGGTATTGTGTGTAGATTAATTAGGATTTTAACATTTTTAATCCATTTTAGAAATAAGGTTGTAACTTAACAAAATGTGGAAAAAGTCAAGGGGTCTGAATACTTTCCGATGGGAATAGGGAGCCATTTGAGACACTAAAAGATTAAACCACTGACCGTGTGGTTCAGTGAACTGAGGCTTATTGTGTGATTATTACAAACCTGGCCTGAGACTTGAAAAAACATTTAAAAACATCTCTTTATTGCACTAAGGCTGAAACCCTCAGCCGAGCCACCAACACCTTAGCCTGATTGCGAAACGCATTCTGTCTGGAAGATGTCAACTACAGCCCCCCCCCCCCTCACTTCCTCTTTCAAACCAAGCTCTTTTCAGATCAGTGAAACAAAACTTTGCACAAGCATCCGTCCTTATAATACATGAACAGGCTCTGTCACCCCCCCACCCCTCAAATCAACCTCACAGGAGTTGCAGCATCAACACAACTTAAAAATTGAGTGCTATATAGAACAGGATCAATGAATTAGCCAGCTAACTTTGATAAACAAGCAGAAATAAGTTGATTTGTCTGATTCATTTAGAAAGCTAGATGTTTTTGTTGTTGTGGAATCAATTAAACCCATTTCAAGATGTATCTTTCTAAAAAATAATAAAACACTATTTCAGATTATTTAGAGAAGTTAGCTGCTCAACTCCTTGATCCTGGTTCGTAGTATTGCCCCCTTCTGTATCTTATTGGCTGCACAGGGCTAACATGCAATATCTATATGATGCAATGCTTTATGCAACAGTACAATTTCACAAGTCTTTTTTTATGATCTGGCTTTGTTAGTTCAGAAATAAATGTCTCTCTCTCTGACTGATTTGTTGTGTTTTCTCTCTATTCCAGTAGCAGTAGCAGTAGCAGTAGCACGTTCACCATCTGGCCGTTCATAGCAATACCTGTCATCTTCGTGATTATTTTCATCTCTTGCTGCGTGTGTCCCTGCTGCTGCTTGTACAACATGTGCCGGAAGCCCAGACGTAAGTCTCCTTTGATCACAACATGTTTACTCCAATGTGCCGGAAGCCCAGACGTACAGTGCCTTGCAAAAGTATTTACTATTTTGTTGCATTACAACCTGTAATGGACATACACAAAATAGTCCAAATTGGTGGAGTGAAATGAAAAATATAACTTTAATAAATAATTAATAACTGAAAAGTGGTGCGTGCATATGTATTCACCTCCTTTGCTATAAAGCCCCTAAATAAGATCTGGCGCAACCAATTACCTTCAGAAGTCACAATTAGTTCAATAAAGTCCACCTGTGTGCAATCTAAGTGTCACATGATCTCAGTATATATACACACCTGTTCTGAAAGGCCCCAGAGTCTGCAACACCACCAAGCAAGCGGCACTATGAAGACCAAGGAGCTCTCCAAACAGGTCAGGGACAAAGTTGTGGAGAAGTACAGATCAAGGTTGGGTTATAAAAAAAGAAAGACATTTTGAACATTTCACAGAGCACCATTAAATCCATTATTAAAAAATGGAATGAATATGGCACCACAACAAACCTGCCAAGAGAGGGCCGCCCACCAAAACTCACAGACCAGGCAAGGAGGGCATTAATCAGAGAGGCAACAAAGAGACCAAAGAAATAACCCTGAAGGAGCTGCAAAGCTCCACAGCGGAGATTGGAGTATCTGTCCATAGGACCACTTTAAGCCGTACACTCCACAGAGCTGGGCTTTACAGAAGAGTGGCCAGAAAAAAGCCATTGCTTAAAGAAAAAAAATAAGCAAACACGTTTGGTGTTCACCAAAAGGCATGTGGGAGACTCCCCAAACATATGGAAGAAGCTACTCTGGTCAGATGAGACTAAAATTAGTAGCCAAGACGTGGGAGTATTCTACTTCCCCCTAACACGTTTCTTATTGGATGATCCTTCCGTGTTTCACGCATGTTTGAAAAGTTGTCTCGTTTTGGTGCCGACTGAACAGAAACCAGTCGGGTATCATCCGGCTGACCTGCGCTGTTGGAATGAGAATTTCTCTTGTTTTTGTGGATTGAGACAGTGGCATTTAATTAACAAAAATGTAAAAAAAATATTAAAAAAGTTCTCCTGTTTCGTGTCTATTGAACATGTGCCTACTGAATCTGTGGTTAGAATGAGAAGGTGGGTTTCTTCCAGGCAGTGAGTCTGACTCATACTTTCCGTAGCAACCCACCACGGGGGGCGGAGCCTTCAGAGCCACCTGTCATACAGGAAGTGGTCAGACCAGATGGGTGGGTGGGAGGAATCCAACAAACAAAGATGGTGTATCCCAAACGGTTCCCTAATATAGTTCACTACTTTTGACCTGCCAGTGCAGTATATAAAGGAATAGTTTGCTATTTGGCATGGGACATGAGGGTTGATTTCAGGCAACACCCAATTATGTAACCACTTCCTCGTTACAATGGAGAAGGAATCTAGTGTTTGTAACCTAACCTTAATGAAACATGACATCTTTCCTCTCGAGTTCAGGGATAAAAAAAAACAACTAGTTTGGAATTCGACACATGGAATTAACATGAATTTATACATTTTGAGCATTGCTGATAACTGTAAGATTCAACATTCGTAGACCTATGGTGTAAGATTAGCTTAAATACATTTGGAAACTGGCAATGTTAAACAGGTTGTTTTTAATAAATAAATGAACACTTCTTCTTGTAAAATGTGTGTTTTTTTTAAACCAGTGGCATTTAAGCCTTAATCAGAATCCACAGACAGACACTGAGATGTGATATCCCAGCATCCCATGACATAACTACGTGGCTCTGAGCCCATCCACGTGGCGTGCACAGCCCCCAACAATTACGACGCATTCCTCTTCAATTGAATGGTTTTGACGGAGAAATTACTTGAGCTGCGCTGAGAATTAAAAAAAATGAATTAATAAAATAAAGTATGAAAGCAAACATTCCAATATTGTAGAACACTGCTGTTCTTACCCAAATACGTTTTGGACTGATGGAAGCTTTATGGCAGATAACCTCCATACTGAGCTGACTGGAGCTTCCCACTTCCTGTTTTGATCATCAAGCATGATTTCTGACCTGTCCCTCAGTCTGTCTATCAGCACAGCTCTCTGCTTCCACCTACATATTTTATGCTGTGGGTATTAGAAACATCATTCTAAACAGACACTAGAGCTCTTTAAACAACTGCTTCACTAGGTTCTATCTTCACCACAACAATGCTTTTTAATAAAGAGCTGTGTGAACTAACCCTCTGATTTATTGTCTGCCTCGTTCCATACAGCGGTGATAGCCACGACCTCTCACACCACAGTGGTGAACACCCAGTTCACACAGCAACCCCAGCAGCCCATCCAGATCTACCAGGGTGGCCCCCAGTACCCAGCCTACCAGCCCGTACCCGTCCAGCCTGGGTATGGGGCTCAGCCTCAACCCGGCTACGGAGGAGGGCAGCCCATGCCCACAGCACCGGGTAACCAGGGACAGCCCTTCCAACCAGGACCACCCCCTCCCTACCAAGAGACTGGTAAGTGTCATAGACATACAGGTGATGATGTAATGGCACCCTTTTATCAGACCCCTGTTCCTGGAGAGATACCCTCCTGTAGGTTTTAACTCCAACCCTGTTCCTGGAGAACTACTCTCCTGTAGGTTTTAACTCCAACCCTGTTCCTGGAGAGATACCCTCCTGGAGGTTTTAACTCCAACCCTGTTCCTGGAGAGATACCCTCCTGGAGGTTTTAACTCCAACCCTGTTCCTGGAGGTTTTAACTCCAACCCTGTTCCTGGAGAGATACCCCTCCTGGAGGTTTTAACTCCAACCCTGTTCCTGGAGAGATACCCTCCTGGAGGGTATACTCTCTCTAGGAACAGGGTTGGAGTTAACCTATAGGAGGGCATCTCTCTAGGTTGCTGTCGAAGCATTCTAGTTCCACCTTATGACTAGTTGCCCAAAAAACCCCACCTCTGTCTGGTTTGTTCTCTCTGTGTGTGCCTCTGGTGTGGTAATGTCCTCTCTCTCTCAGGTTCAGCCTATCCGCCTGCTATCCCAGTGCCTTATAGTCAGGCTGGGTTCAGTCCAGGACAGCCATCTTACCCCTTCCAGCCTCCAGCTCAGCCCGGCTACCCAGCCCAGCATCCCGGCTACCCAGCCCAGCAACCCGGCTACCCAGCCCAGGCTGGCGCGCCTCCCGTCCAGCCTGACTTCCTCTCTGCTCAGCCTGCCTACAACCCTGCCTTCGTGGACTCCCAACCTCCGAAGACTGGCTACTGAATCAATTCTCCCTCCCGTTCCCCCGTCTACCCCAGGTCTCCCTCCCGTTCCCCCGTCTACCCCAGGTCTCCCTCCCGTTCCCCCGTCTACCCCAGGTCTCCCTCCCGTTCCCCCGTCTACCCCAGGTCTCCCTCCCGTTCCCCCGTCTCCCCCGTCTACCCAGGTCTCCCTCCCGTTCCCCCGTCTACCCCAGGTCTCCCTCCCGTTCCCCCGTCTACCCCAGGTCTCCCTCCCGTTCCCCCAGGTCTCCCTCCCGTTCCCCCGTCTACCCCAGGTCTCCCTCCCGTTCCCCCGTCTACCCCAGGTCTCCCTCCCGTTCCCCCGTCTACCCCAGGTCTCCCTCCCGTTCCCCCGTCTACCCCAGGTCTCCCTCCCGTTCCCCCGTCTACCCCAGGTCTCCCTCCCGTTCCCCCGTCTACCCCAGGTCTCCCTCCCGTTCCCCCCGTCTCCCCCAGGTCTCCCTCCCGTTCCCCCGTCTACCCCAGGTCTCCCTCCCGTTCCCCCGTCTACCCCAGGTCTCCCTCCCGTTCCCCCGTCTACCCCAGGTCTCCCTCCCGTTCCCCCGTCTACCCCAGGTCTCCCTCCCGTTCCCCCGTCTACCCCAGGTCTCCCTCCCGTTCCCCCGTCTACCCCAGGTCTCCCTCCCGTTCCCCCGTCTACCCAGGTCTCCCTCCCGTTCCCCCGTCTACCCCAGGTCTCCCTCCCCTTCCCCCCGTCTACCCCAGGTCTCCCTCCCGTTCCCCCGTCTACCCCAGGTCTCCCTCCCGTTCCCCCAGGTCTCCCTCCCGTTCCCCCGTCTACCCCAGGTCTCCCTCCAGTTCCCCACCACCCCACACATTCCAAACATGATCCATTCGCTGAGCTTCTAGAGCTCACCTGGGAGAGAACTGAACTGGTTGCATCCCTAACAGCACCCTATTCTCTCTATGTAGTGCACTATCCTGGTCAAAAGTAGTGCACTACATAGGGAATAGGGTGGTGTTTGGGATGCATCCTACACCTCGTTTAGGACCAGGTTTATTATTACAGTCTAAAACAAAACACCAAAAGGGAATCTTCATGTATTTCTGTGCCTCTGTCTTCACTGTGCAACCCAAACTGTGGTTAAAATCACTTTAAAAACATTTTGCACTGTAGTTGAATGACGTAAAGTAGAAGACAGGCAAGAATCAAAAATGTCTGAATCCTCATTCACACAATTATGAAATATACCTAAATCTAGTTTAGTGGTAAAACGTATGTTCTATTAAAATTTCAAGCTATCCTGTCTCGTAACAGAAACTAGATGCAAGAAACCATTGTGCCTTTTTTTTTTTTACCATAAATTCTTGGTCTAACCAAATTATATATATATATATATATTTTTTTTTAAATAAAACCATCAGTGTTTTTTAGACATTTTAAAGTAGTGTCTATGTCCCCATGAACTCAAAAGTAGTGCCCTATGTAGGGAATAGGGCGCCATTTTGGACGTAAACCGGTCCAAGAATGTTAAACCTCCACAATATGCCTTGTTTTCCCACTTATGCTGTGATATCATGTAAAATCATTCTGTACCAAGCCTTGCAGGTGAACCAAGCTGAATGAAACGCTACCAGCCTTAAAATGAAATGTAATGCTTTTTTTCAAAAATGTTTTATCTGAGTGACCTCTTCTCTGTTGATAATGTTCCTGTCTGCATCCCAAATAGCCCCCCTATTCCATTTTTTTTTTTTTTACATTTTAGTCATTTAGCAGACGCTCTTATCCAGAGCGACTTACAGTAATGAATGCATACATTTCATACATTTATTTTTTTCTGTGATGGCCCCCCGTGGGAATCAAACCCACAACCCTGGCGTTGCAAACACCATGCTCTACAGGGAAGGTCCTATGGGCCCTGGTCAAAAGCAGTGAACTATTTTGGGAGCCAGCCCTGGTTTTCCACACTGTATCTGTGAAGTCAGGGTCTGGAAAAGGTCAGATAGAAATATGCTGTGTAGAACATACATGTTGGAGTAAAGAATCATGTCGGCTGCTATTGGTTGTATTTCTGTCTGCGTTCAGTATGCTGTTGCACCCCTTTTACACGACCCTCGTTGTTAGAACTTGTTTCCCAGGGTTGTTTTGTCCGCGTCGCACGTGTTTCTATCCATGTCAGGGGTATTCAACTCTGACTCGACGAGGGACGGAGGCTGTTGGTTTTCTGTTCTTACCTGATCATTAAATTGGACCCACCTGGTGTCCCAGGTCTAAATCAGGCCCTGATTAGAGGGGGAATCACCCACCTGGTGTCCCAGGTCTAAATCAGTCCCTGATTAGAGGGGAATCGCCCACCTGGTGTCCCAGGTCTAAATCAGTCCCTGATTAGAGGGGGAATCACCCACCTGGTGTCCCAGGTCTAAATCAGACCCTGATTAGAGGGGGATCACCCACCTGGTGTCCCAGGTCTAAATCAGACCCTGATTAGAGGGGGAATCACCCACCTGGTGTCCCAGGTCTAAATCAGACCCTGATTAGAGGGGGAATCACCCACCTGGTGTCCCAGGTCTAAATCAGTCCCTGATTAGAGGGGAATCGCCCACCTGGTGTCTAAATCGGTCCCTGATTAGAGGGGAACAGGCTTTGAGGTCCCGAGTTTAGTTTGAGAGCCCCACAGTGGATGTGTCATAATACCCATAAAACCTAGCTGTCAAAACAGGGAAATGGTTCCATAGGGGATTTTAGAAACACTTAAAATAAGGGCCTTGTTTCGTGTAGGTTTACCCTGGTTTGACTCGATGTATTATGACTCATGCCGTGACAGGATTTTACCAGCCTTTGTCTGTCTGTTCATGTGACTTCAGGTTGTGAGCACCTTGTCAGCCATATCTGCTTTAACATGCTGCTTGTTTGAATGACATGCTGTAGTTTTAAATGTTATCAGGAATAAAAATGCCACTTTGCTACAATGACAAATAAATATCTTAATTTTTTTTCTTCAACTCTTGTATCTTTATTTAGCCTGGTCCCAGATCTGTTGGTGCTCTGGCCTCCTCCAGTATTTTCATTGACACTTTATATAAAGAACCTTACATGGCATAACAATGACACTGAGTACAAATGACAATTGTCGTTTGCAACACTGATGTTATTTAATAGATTCAAAGAGGTCAGTACAGTAATCACAGAATATTTTCACGTTCCAATATCAAGAACAGTCAGCATTCCTCAGGAAAAAAAAACAACTCTCTGCATCCCAATTTGGACCCTTTTCTGGGCACTACTTTACAGGGCTCTGATCAAAAGTAGTGCACTAATATAGGGAAACTGGTCCCAGTTGGGACGCTGGGCAGGGCTGGGGTCAGTTATCTTCCCCCTGCCTAACCTTAACCATTATTGGGGGGGGGAAAATGCAGAAACTGACCCAAGATCAGCATCTAAGGGTAACTGAATGCTACTCCAGAGAAGGAACAACTGGTCAGGAGCCAGTGTCTATGTCCATATCTTCAGTATCCTCAGACTCAGGACGACAAATCTCATCCAAAGCCAATTCTAACAAAACAGAATACACGAGTTAGACAGGAAACTGGACACATAAAAAGGATCATTGCAAGGAAAGAGATGTTCAATGTATAATTGTCCGGGTACACGTGCGGGCAAACTTTTTGGACCAAGTTGTAATGTGGCCTGGAGTGTTTAAAAATTAAAAAAAAAAAAAATACTGAATAAAAATATAAAACGCAACATGCAACATTTTATAAACGGAAATCAGTCAATTTAAATAAATTCATTAGGCCCTAATCTATAGATTTCACATGATTGGGAATACAGATACCATTAAAAAAAAAAAGGTAGGGGCGTGGATCAGAAAACCAGTCAGCATCTGGTGTGACCACCATTTGCCTCATCTCATACGCACAGTTGATCAAGCTGTGGAATGTTGTCCCACTCCTCTTCAATGGCTGTGCGAAGTTGAAGGATATTGGCGGGAACTGGAACACGCTGTCGTACACGTCAACCCAGAGCATCCCAAACATGCTCAATGGATGACATGTCTGGTGAGTATGCAGGCCATGGATGAACTGGGACATTTTCAGCTTCCAGGAATTGTGTACAGATTCTTGCATCATGGGGCCGTGTATTATCATGGTGAAACATGAGGTGATGAATGGCACGACAATGGGGCCTCAGGATCGCCACCGTATCTCTGCACATTAAAATTGCCATTGATAAAAAGCAATTGTGTTTGTTGTCCGTAGCTTATGCCTTCCCATAACCATGGGGCACACTGTTCACAACAGCAAAACGCTCGCCCACACAACGCCATACATGTGTTTGTGCGGCCGGTTGGACGTACTGCCAAATTCTCGACAACGTTGGAGGCGGCTTATGGTAGAGAAATTAACATTTAATTATTTGGCAATAGCTCTGGTGGACGTTCCTGCAGTCAGCATGCCAATTGAACGCTCCCTCAAAACTTGAGACATCTGTGACATTGTGTTGTGTGACAAAACTGCAAATTCTAGAGTGGCCTTTTATTGTCCCCAGCACAAGGTGCACCTGTGTCAAATCAAATTTTATTGGTCACACACATATTTAGCAGATGTTATTACGGTGTAGCCAAAGACTTGTGTTCCTAGCTATAACAGTGCAGTAGTATCTAACAATTCACAACAACAGACAAATCTAAAAGTAAAACGTAATTAACAAATAGAAAAATATTAGGATGAGCAATGTCGGAGTGGCATTGACTAAAATACAGTAAATACATATGAAATGAGTAAAGCAGTATGGAAACATTATTAAAGTGAGTAGTGATTCCATGTCTACGTAGGGTTGAGTAACCGGGAGGTAGCCGGCTAGTGATGGCTGTCTGAAGGGCTTGAGATACAAGCTGTTTTTCAGTCTCTCGGTCCCAGCTTTGATGCACCTGTACTGACCTCGCCTTCTGGATGGTAGCGGGGTGAACAGGCAGTGGCTCAGGTGGTTGATGTCCTTGATGATCTTTTTGGCCTTCCTGTGACATCGGGTGGTGTAGGTGTCCTGGAAAGCAGACAGTGTGCCCCCGGTGATGCGTTGGTCAGACCGCACCACCCTCTGAAGAGCCCTTCGGTTGCGGGCGGTGCAGTTGCCGTACCAGGCGGTGATACAGCCCGACAGGATGCTCTCGATTGTGCATCTATAAAAGTTTGTGAGGGTCTTAGGGGCCAAGCCGAAATCCTTCAGCCTCCTGAGGTTGAAGAGGTGCTGTTGCTGGACCGTTTCAGTTTGTCAATGATGTGTACGCCGAGGAACTTGAAGCTTTCCAACTTCTCCACTGCTGTCCCGTCGATGTGGATGGGGGAGTGCTTCGTCTGCTGTCTCCTGAAGTCCACGATCTGCTACTTCGTTTTGTTGACGTTGAGGTTATTTTCCTGGCACCACTCTGCCCAGGCACTCACCACCTCCCTGTAGGCCGTCTCGTCGTTGTTGGTAATAAGCCTGCTACTGTTGTGTCGTCTGCAAACTTGATGATTGAGTTGGAGGCGTGCATGGCCACTCAGTCGTGGGTGAACAGGGAGTACAGGAGGGGGCTGAGAACACACCCTTGTGGGGACCGGACCCTGTGTTGAGGATCAGCAAAGTGGAGATGTTGTTTCCTACACCACCTGGGGGCGGTCCATCAGGAAGTCCAAGACCAAGTTGTACAGGGCGGGGTTCAGACCCAGGGCTCCGAGCTTAATGATGAGCTTGGAGGGTACTATGGTGTTCAAGGCTGAACTATAGTCAATGAACAGCATTCTTACATAGGTATTCCTCTTGTCTAGATGGGATAGGGCAGTGGGCAGTGTGATGGCGAATGCATTGTCTGTGGACCTATTGGGGCGGTAAGCAAATGGAGTGGGTCTCTGGTGTCAGGTAGGGTGGAGGTGATATGATCCACGATTAGTCTCTCAAAGCACTTCATGATGACAGGAGTGAGTGCTACGGGGCGATAGTCATTTAGTTCAGTTACCTTCGCTTTCTTGGGTACAGGAACAATGGTGTGACATCTTGAAGCAAGTGGAGACAGCAGAGTGGGATAGGGAGAGATTAAATATGTCCGTAAACACTCCAGCCAGCCAGTTGGTCTGCACATGCTCTGAGGACGCGGCTAGGGATGCCGTCTGGGCCGGCAGAAATGCAAGGGTTAACGCGCTTAAATGTCTTACTCACATCAGCCACGGAGAACGAGAGCCCACAGCCTGGTAGCAGGCCGTGTTGGTGGCACTGTGTTATCCTCAAAGCGAAGAAAGGGTTCAGCTTGTCCGGGAGCAAGCCGTTGGTCTCCGCGACATGACTGGATTTCTATTTGTAATCCGTGATTGTCTGTAGACCCTGCCACATACGTCTCATGTCTGAGTCTTTGAATTGCGACTCCATTTTGTCTCAGTACTGACGTTTTGGCTGTTTGATTGCCTTACAGAGGGAGTAACTACACTGTTTATATTCAGTCATATTCCCAGTCACCTTGCCATGATGAAATGTGGTGGTTTGCGCTTTCAGTTTTGCGCGAATGCTGCCATCTATCCACGGTTTCTGGTTTGGGAAGGTTTTAATAGTCACAGTGGGAACAACATCCCCTATACACTTCCTGATGAACTCAGTCACAGTGTCCGTGTCAATGTTATCCCAGTCCGCGTGATCAAAACAATCTTGAGGCATGGATTCCGATTGGTCAGACCAGCGTTGAACAGACCATAGCACAGGTACTTCCTGTTTGAGTTGTGTGCCCCCCTAACCCCTCTTTTTACGTTGCTGCTACTCTCTGTTTATCATATATGCATAGTCACTTTAACTATACATTCATGTACATACTACCTCAATTGGTCCGACCAACCAGTGCTCCCGCACATTGGCTAACCGGGCTATCTGCATTGTGTCCCACCACCCGCCAACCCCACTTTTACGCTACTGCTACTCTCTGTTCATCATTTATGCATAGTCACTTTAACCATATCTACATGTACATACTACCTCAATCCGCCTGACTAACCGGTGTCTGTATGTAGCCTCGCTACTTTTTATAGCCTGTCTTTTTACTGTTGTTTTTATTTCTTTACTTATCTATTGTTCACCGAATACCTTTTTTTTGCACTATTGGTTAGAGCCTGTAAGTAAGCATTTCACTGTAAGGTCTACACCTGTTGTATTCAGCGTTTCACTGTAAGGTCTACACCTGTTGTATTCAGCGTTTCACTGTAAGGTCCTACACCTGTTGTATTCGGCGCACGTGACAAATAAACTTTGATTTGATTTGCCTATAGGAAGGGAGGAGCAAAATGTAGTCGTGATCTGATTTGCCGAAGGGAGGGCGGAGGCGGGCCAGCAGAGGGAGTAGCAGCGGTCGATAGTTTTTTCCTACAGTCAATGTGTTGGTAGAACTTCGGTAGCGTTTTCCTCAACTTTGCTTTGTTGAAATCTCCAGCTACAATGAATGCGGCCTCAGGACATGTGGTTTCCAGTTTGCACAAAATCCAGTGTAGTATACGTCGACGGCCTTGAAAAGAACTTCACTGGACTCCATGTAAACTGGAAACCATATATCCTGAGGCTGCATTTATTGTAGCTGGGGATTTTAATAAAGCTAATTTGAGCTACCTAAGGCTACCTAAATTCTACCAGCACATTGATTGTTGTACTCGCTTGAGCAAAACACTGGATCACTGCTACTCTAACTTCCACGATGCATACAAGGCCCTCCCCTGCCCTCCCTTCGGCAAATCTGACCATGACTCCATCTTGTTGCTCCCCTCCTATAGGCAGAAACTAAAACAGGAAGCGTCTGTGCTTAGGTCTATCCAATGGGTGGTAGCCTCAGACATTAACATCGACGTATACGCTGACTCGTGAGTGAGTTATTAGGAAGTGCATTGGAGATGTTGTACCCACTGTGAGTATTAAAACCTTCCCTAACCAGCAACCGTGGATTGACGGCAGCATTTGCGCAAAACTGAAAGCGCAAACCATCAGGAAAATAACCTCTCACTCAATATCAACAAAACAAAGGAGCTGATAGTGGACTTCAGGAAACAGCAGAGGGAGCACCGCCCCTATCCACATCGACGGGACAGTAGTGGAGAAGGTGGAAAGTTTTAAGTTCCTCGGCGTACACATCACGGACAAACAAATGGTCCACCCACACAGACAGCGTGGTGAAGAACCTCAGGAGGCTGAAGAAATTTGGCTTGTCACCAAAAACACTCAAACTTTTACAGATGCACAATCGAGAGCACCCTGTCGGGATGTATCACCGCCTGGGACGGCAACTGCACCGCCCTCAACCGTAAGGCTCTTCAGAGGGTGGTTCGGTCTGCACAACGCATCACCGGGGACAAACTACCTGCCCTCCAGGACACCTACAGCACCCGATGTCACAGGAAGGCCAAAAAGATCATCAAGGACGACAACAACCACCCGAGCCACTGCCTGTTCACCCCGCTATCATCCAGAAGGCGAGGTCAGTACAGGTGCGTCAAAGCTGGGACCGAGAGACTGAAAAACAGCTTCTATCTCAAGGCCATCAGACTGTTAAACAGCCATCACTAACATTGAGTGGCTGCTGCCAACATACTGACTCGAATCACTGGCCACTTTAATAGATGGATTTAATAAATGTATCACTAGTCACTTTAAATAATGCCACTTTAATAATGTTTACATACCCTACATTACTCATCTCATATGTATATACTGTATTTTATACCATCTTGCCTATGCCGCTCGGTCATCGCTCATCAATATATTTATATATTCTTATTCCATCCCCTTACAGTGTGTGTATTAGGTAATTGTTGTGAATTTGTTAGATTACTTGTTAGATATTACTGCACTGTCAGAACTAGAAGCACAAGCATTTCGCTACACTCACATTAACATCTGCTAACCATGTGTATGTGACCAATAACATTTGATTTGATGTAAGAAATAACACACAAAAAAACAAAATACTGCAAAGTTGCTTTAGGAGCTAGAACCCGAGCTGCTATGTCTGTCGGCGCCATCTTTGATCATGCTGTTTAATCAGCTTCTTGATATGCCACACCTGTCAGGTGGATGGATTATCTTGGCAAAGGAGAAATGCTCACTAACAGGGATGTAAACAAATTTGTGCACAGAATTTTTTGTGCGTATGGAAAATCCCTGGGATCTTTTTTTTTTCTTCAGCTCATGGAACACGGGACCAACACTTTCCATTTTGCGTTTATATTTTTCTTCAGTGTATATTTTATTTTACATAACCTCTAAAAAAAAAGATTTGGCCCACGGGACATCGTTTGCCCACCCCAGCTCTACTACCTACCTTCACTCTCTGAGAGGTGGGGGATCCTCCTGAAGGTGTCTCTAATGGCAGGAATCATCTGGTCATACATGTGGAGGACAGGGAGGCAGTGCTCTGAGAAGCTACTGTTGTTGAGGAAGAGCCAGTGGAGTAGCATCAGAGCCTCCCTTAGCAGATCAACCCCAGGAGAGGAGCACCACGCTGGGTTTTGGATCGCTGAATCGCCCCAAAGGCTCCCCTCCACTCGGCCCCGGAGGTCCAGCCACTGCCTGTGGAGTAGCACTACCGTGGTCTTCACTACCTGCTCACAGAGAGACAGACAGACAACCTGATAAAGGAATTTATATGTTTAAAGGTAATGACTAAACTATTCCACCCTGAAACCATATAATTGTATGAAATGTGTGTGTGACTAGGCCATCGTGTTACTTTGTAGCAATGTGAACTACAGATGACCTAGTTATAACTCTGAAAACAGGAAAGACGTCCTTTCCAAGAACCCTCTAATCTAGGAAGGAGAGGAATGGCTAGAAACTGTCGGTAGAAAAGTGATAAGCTAGGAATGTGAACTGTGGAAAAAGATACAGCCCCTACCTGAAAGAGAGATGGAGTTTCTACTGGTGTGTGTTTATGTTATAAAATGACTGTGTTCTCATTTTTTACTTCAGAGTACTCTCTGAATAAAGGATTGATCTATTGCAGACTGAGGGCTTTGTCTAATTCGTCATTAACCAGGGTCTTACAAACCTCTGGGAATTGGTCAAAGCTTAAGTGATTGTTGAGTTCAACAATTGGGAGAAGAATTCTCGTGACACAACCACGGTCAGACGATGTTAATAAATAAAATCTGGGTTCCTACTCTTAGACATTAAAAAAAAATTCCATGTCAACAGATAAGAATTTCCATGACAGACGCCAAAGACACGTTGGTTGTCCAACTCTCCAAAGATCTGACTATAGAATTACAATGAATAGAATGGCGTCCCCATTCAGGTCATTACAGTGAGGTTCCAATGGTGTCCCCATTCAGGTCATTACAGTGAGGTTCCAATGGCGTCCCCATTCAGGTCATTATAGTGAGAGGTTCCAATGGCGTCCCCATTCAGGTCATTACAGTGAGGTTCCAATGGCGTCCCCATTCAGGTCATTACAGTGAGGTTCCAATGGCGTCCCCATTCAGGTCATTACAGTGAGAGGTTCCAATGGCGTCCCCATTCAGGTCATTATGGTGAGAGGTTCCAATGGCGTCCCCATTCAGGTCATTATGGTGAGGTTCCAATGGCGTCCCCATTCAGGTCATTATGGTGAGGTTCCAATGGTGTCCCCATTCAGGTCATTATGGTGAGGTTCCAATGGCGTCCCCATTCAGGTCATTATGGTGAGGTTCCAATGGCGTCCCCATTCAGGTCATTATGGTGAGAGGTTCCAATGGCGTCCCCATTCAGGACATTATGGCGAGAGGTTCCAATGGTGTCCCCATTCATGTCATTATGGTGAGGTTCCAATGGTGTCCCCATTCAGGTCATTATAGTGAGAGGTTCCAATGGCGTCCCCATTCAGGTCATTACGGTGAGAGGTTCCAATGGTGTCCCCGTTCAAGTCATTATAGTGAGAGGTTCCAATGGTGTCCCCATTCAGGTCATTATAGTGAGAGGTTCCAATGGCGTCCCCATTCAGGTCATTATGGTGAGAGGTTCCAATGGCGTCCCCATTCAGGTCATTATAGTGAGAGGTTCCAATGGTGTCCCCATTCAGGTCATTATAGTGAGAGGTTCCAATGGTGTCCCCATTCAGGTCATTATAGTGAGAGGTTCCAATGGCGTCCCCATTCAGGTCATTATGGTGAGAGGTTCCAATGGCGTCCCCATTCAGGTCATTATAGTGAGAGGTTCCAATGGTGTCCCCATTCAGGTCATTATAGTGAGAGGTTCCAATGGTGTCCCCATTCAGGTCATTATAGTGAGAGGTTCCAATGGTGTCCCCATTCAGGTCATTACAGTGAGAGGTTCCAATGGCGTCCCCATTCAGGTCATTATGGTGAGAGGTTCCAATGGCGTCCCCATTCAGGTCATTATGGTGAGAGGTTCCAATGGCGTCCCCATTCAGGTCATTATGGTGAGAGGTTCCAATGGCGTCCCCATTCAGGTCATTATGGTGAGGTTCCAATGGCGTCCCCATTCAGGTCATTATGGTGAGAGGTTCCAATGGCGTCCCCATTCAGGTCATTACAGTGAGGTTCCAATGGTGTCCCCATTCAGGTCATTATAGTGAGAGGTTCCAATGGCGTCCCCATTCAGGTCATTATGGTGAGAGGTTCCAATGGCGTCCCCATTCAGGTCATTACAGTGAGGTTCCAATGGCGTCCCCATTCAGGTCATTATGGTGAGAGGTTCCAATGGCGTCCCCATTCAGGTCATTATAGTGAGAGGTTCCAATGGTGTCCCCATTCAGGTCATTACAGTGAGAGGTTCCAATGGCGTCCCCATTCAGGTCATTATGGTGAGAGGTTCCAATGGTGTCCCCATTCAGGTCATTATGGTGTGAGGTTCCAATGGCGTCCCCATTCAGGTCATTACAGTGAGGTTCCAATGGCGTCCCCATTCAGGTCATTATGGTGAGAGGTTCCAATGGTGTCCCCATTCAGGTCATTATAGTGAGAGGTTCCAATGATGTCCCCATTCAGGTCATTACAGTGAGAGGTTCCAATGGCGTCCCCATTCAGGTCATTACGGTGAGAGGTTCCAATGGTGTCCCCATTCAGGTCATTATGGTGAGAGGTTCCAATGGCGTCCCCATTCAGGTCATTATGGCGAGAGGTTCCAATGGCGTCCCCATTCAGGTCATTATGGTGAGGTTCCAATGGCGTCCCCATTCAGGTCATTATGGTGAGAGGTTCCAATGGCGTCCCCATTCAGGTCATTACAGTGAGGTTCCAATGGTGTCCCCATTCAGGTCATTATAGTGAGAGGTTCCAATGGCGTCCCCATTCAGGTCATTATGGTGAGAGGTTCCAATGGCGTCCCCATTCAGGTCATTATAGTGAGGTTCCAATGGCGTCCCCATTCAGGTCATTATGGTGAGAGGTTCCAATGGCGTCCCCATTCAGGTCATTATAGTGAGAGGTTCCAATGGTGTCCCCATTCAGGTCATTACAGTGAGAGGTTCCAATGGTGTCCCCATTCAGGTCATTATGGTGAGAGGTTCCAATGGTGTCCCCATTCAGGTCATTATGGTGAGAGGTTCCAATGGTGTCCCCATTCAGGTCATTACAGTGAGAGGTTCCAATGGCGTCCCCATTCAGGTCATTACAGTGAGAGGTTCCAATGGTGTCCCTATTCGGGTGATTATAGTGAGAGGTTCCAATGGTGTCCCCATTCAGGTCATTATAGTGAGAGGTTCCAATACCCAAGCTATTCATTCTATTTCTATACCGCTGACAAACAGCTCTGCTTCTTACCTCACTGTGGCACTGACAGGACGACTCAGCAAACACACTCCACGTGGAAGCTTTCCTATTGAACAGACTGGTCAGGAAACGCACCACCTGCCAATAGAGAACAGACAGACAGCATGTATAAACAGACACACAGACAGCATGTATAAACAGACACACAGACAGCATGTATAAACAGACACACAGACAGCATGTATAAACAGACACACAGACAGCATGTATAAACAGACACACAGACAGCATGTATAAACAGACACACAGACAGCATGTATAACCAGACACACAGACAGCATGTATAACCAGACACACAGACAGCATGTATAACCAGACACACAGACAGCATGTATAACCAGACACACAGACATCATGTATAAACAGACACACAGACAGCATGTATAACCAGACACACAGACATCATGTATAAACAGACACACAGACAGCATGTATAACCAGACACACAGACAGCATGTATAACCAGACACACAGACAGCATGTATAACCAGACACACAGACAGCATGTATAACCAGACAGACAGACAGCATGTATAAACAGACACACAGACAGCATGTATAAACAGACACACAGACAGCATGTATAAACAGACACACAGACAGCATGTATAAACAGACACACAGACAGCATGTATAAACAGACACACAGACAGCATGTATAAACAGACACACAGACAGCATGTATAAACAGACACACAGACAGCATGTATAAACAGACAGACAGCATGTATAAACAGACAGACAGACAGCATGTATAACCAGACAGACAGACAGCATGTATAACCAGACAGACAGACAGACAGCATGTATAACCAGACAGACAGACAGCATGTATAACCAGACAGACAGACAGCATGTATAACCAGACAGACAGACAGCATGTATAACCAGACATACAGCATGTATAACCACACACACAGCATGTATAACAAGACATACAGCATGTATAAACAGACACACAGCATGTATAACCAGACACACAGCATGTATAACCAGACATACAGCATGTATAACCAGACACACAGCATGTATAACCAGACACACAGCATGTATAAACAGACATACAGCATGTATAACCAGACAGAAAGACAGCATGTATAAACAGACATACAGCATGTATAAACAGACACACACAGCATGTATAAACAGACATACAGCATGTATAAACAGACATACAGCATGTATAAACAGACACACAGCATATATAAACAGACATACAGCATATATAAACAGACATACAGCATATATAAACAGACATACAGCATGTATAAACAGACACACAGCATATATAAACAGACATACAGCATATATAAACAGACATACAGCATATATAAACAGAAACATGTTTTCTATCAGATCAGAGATATCAGAGGTCCCCCTCCCCAACACAGTAGTTGCGATTTTGTTCTGTTTTCAACAACACTGATCTGAGGTCAAGCAACGTTACCTCCACCTCCAGCTGAGACCAGTGAGAGTCTGTGACGGTCTTGTCAGGTCTGGAGGTGATGTACTGGAATACCTTCAGGAACAGACACCAGTCTGGAGGGACAACAATATCATCACCACCATATACAGAGAAATACATATTTATTAAACGTGCCTTACATCTCTTTTTAATTGATTGTTCACTTATTCCAGCTCTGAAAACGTTGGTAAAGTACATAACGTCATCTAATCAATGAACGTGAAGGAGGCCCCTTAGTTACCTGTACGACAGCAGAGGAGGCCCCTAGTTACCTGTACGACAGCAGAGGAGGCCCCTAGTTACCTGTATCACAGCAGAGGAGGCCCCCTAGTTACCTGTACGACAGCAGAGGCCCCTTAGTTACCTGTACGACAGCAGAGGCCCCCTAGTTACCTGTACGACAGCAGAGGAGGCCCCCTAGTTACCTGTACGACAGCAGAGGAGGCCCCCTAGTTACCTGTACGACAGCAGAGGAGGCCCCCTAGTTACCTGTACGACAGCAGAGTAGGCCCCTTAGTTACCTGTACGACAGCAGAGGAGGCCCCCTAGTTACCTGTACGACAGCAGAGGAGGCCCCCTAGTTACCTGTACGACAGCAGAGGAGGCCCCCTAGTTACCTGTATCACAGCAGAGGAGGCCCCCTAGTTACCTGTACGACAGCAGAGGAGGCCCCCTAGTTACCTGTACGACAGCAGAGGCCCCTTAGTTACCTGTACGACAGCAGAGGAGGCCCCCTAGTTACCTGTACGACAGCAGAGGCCCCTTAGTTACCTGTACGACAGCAGAGGCCCCTTAGTTACCTGTACGACAGCAGAGGCCCCTTAGTTACCTGTACGACAGCAGAGGAGGCCCCCTAGTTACCTGTACGACAGCAGAGGCCCCTTAGTTACCTGTACGACAGCAGAGGCCCCTTAGTTACCTGTACGACAGCAGAGGAGGCCCCTTAGTTACCTCTACGACAGCAGAGGAGGCCCCTTAGTTACCTGTACGACAGCAGAGGAGGCCCCCTAGTTACCTGTATGACAGCAGAGGAGGCACCCTAGTTACCTGTACGACAGCAGAGGAGGCCCCTTAGTTACCTGTACGACAGCAGAGGAGGCCCCCTAGTTACCTGTACGACAGCAGAGGCCCCTAGTTACCTGTACGACAGCAGAGGCCCCTTAGTTACCTGTACGACAGCAGAGGCCCCTTAGTTACCTGTACGACAGCAGAGGAGGCCCCTTAGTTACCTGTACGACAGCAGAGGAGGCCCCCTAGTTACCTGTACGACAGCAGAGGAGGCCCCCTAGTTACCTGTACGACAGCAGAGGAGGCCCCCTAGTTACCTGTACGACAGCAGAGGCCCCTTAGTTACCTGTACGACAGCAGAGGAGGCCCCCTAGTTACCTGTACGACAGCAGAGGAGGCCCCTTAGTTACCTGTACGACAGCAGAGGCGGCCCCTTAGTTACCTGTACGACAGCAGAGGAGGCCCCTTAGTTACCTGTACGACAGCAGAGGAGGCCCCTTAGTTACCTGTACGACAGCAGAGGAGGCCCCTTAGTTACCTGTACGACAGCAGAGGAGGCCCCTTAGTTACCTGTACGACAGCAGAGGCCCCCTAGTTACCTGTATCACAGCAGAGGCCGCGTCCCTTAGTTACAGAGGAGGCCCCGTAGTTACCTGTACGACAGCAGAGGCCCCCTAGTTACCTGTATCACAGCAGAGGCCGCGCCCCTTAGTTACAGAGGAGGCCCCGTAGTTACCTGCATGACAGCAGATTCTAAAAGCTAGCTCATCGCTGTGGGCCAGGCCAGCTAGTAGGGAGACAGACAGAGACAGGGTCTGGTAGGACGAGTCTAGAGACAGGCAGCGAGACAGAGCTGGACTGGACACAACACACTGGAACCTGCAAGGAGGTAAAACAATACATGATATAACTAAACGTAGTAGGCTTATGGCCAATCCTCAAAACGGGCTTTAGTTTTTGAGCTACCCCTTAGCCGAGGCAGAACAAAACACAACCATTTTTTCCCACATCTCTAATGTCTCCCATTTAATACATGGATTGTTGTGGACATTTTTTATTTATTTTTTACTACAAAAATTGATAAATTGATAGATATTGAGACACACCCCCTAAACTCAAAACATGAGTGGAAAGTTTTAAAAGTTGCTCGGCGTACACATCACAGACAAACTGAAATGGTCCACCCACACAGACAGTGTGGTGAAGAAGGCGCAACAGCGGAAAACGCTAGCGAAATTCTATCAAACACATCTCCTGTGGTACAAGCGCAACACGGACCTTGGAACATCGCTACTCTCCCTTCTGGGACGGCTGCAAGGCCCTCTCCCGCCCTCCCTACGGCAAATCAGATCACACCTCCATTCTGCTCCTCCCGTGGTAAGGACAGTTCAACACCGTTCTGACCAAATCGGAATCTATGTTTTGATCACGCGAACTGGGAAAATGATCGGGTCACCTCTGAGAATAGTATAGATGTATACACCGACTCCGTGACAGGGTTCATCAGGAAGTGCACAGAGGATGTTGCTCTCACTGTGACGATTAGAACGCAATTCAGCGGCTCAGACACCACACGTATGTGGGCAGGGACTCCAGACCATCACGGATTATAAAGGGAAAACCAGCCACGTCGTGGACAACCCCGACGCCTCGCTCTCAGACAAGCTAAACCTCTTCTTTGCCTGCTTCAAGGAAAACATTGAGCCGCTGACGTGGGCCCCCAATGCTCACGAGGACTGTGCGCTCTCATTCTCCGTGGTTGATGTGGGTAAGTCATTTAAGCGTGTTAACCCTCGCAAGGCTGCAGGACCAGAACGGCATCCCAAGCCTCATACTCAGAGCATGTGCAGACCAGCATGCTGGATTGTTTACAGACATATTCAATCTCTCCCTATCCCAGTCTGTTGTCCCCACTTGCTTCAAGATGTTCAAGATCATTGTTCCTGTAACCCAAGAAAGCGAAGGTAACTGAACTAAATGACTATCGCCCAGTAGCACTCACTTCTGTCATCATGAAGTGCTTTGAGAGTCTAGTTAAGAATCATATCACTTCCACCTTACCTGACACCCTAGACTCATTACAATTTGCATATCGCCCCAACAGATCCATGGACGACGCAATTGCCATTGCATTACACACTGCCCTATCCCACTTGGGCAAGAGAAATACCTATGTAAGAATGCTGTTCATTGACTACAGCTCAGCCTTAGTACACTCCAAGCTCATCATTAAACTCGGAGCCCTGGGTCTGAACTAGAGGTCAACCGATTAATCGGCATCATAACAATCGGTAATCGGCCTTTTTGGACACTGCTTATGGCTGATTACATTGCAATCCAAAAGAAACTGCGTGACAGGCTGACCACCTGTTACGCGAGTGCAGCGTCAAAAGGACCTTGTGGCTGCAAGGAGCCAAGGTAAGTTGCTAGTAGGATTTATTTTTTTATAAGATAAGTTTAATGCTATCTTAACATAATCACTAGCTAACTACACATGGTTGATGATATTACTAGGTTAACTAGCTTGTCCTGCGTTGCATATAATCAATGTGGTGCCTGTTAATTTATCATCGAATCACAGCCTATTCAACTTCGCCAAACGGGTTATGATTTAACAAAAGCTCATTCGCGAAAAAAGCACAATCGTTGCACAAATGTACCTAACCATCAATACCTTTCTTAAAATCAATACACAGAAGTATATATTTTTAAACCTGCATATTTAGTTAAAAGAAATTAATGTTAGCAGGCAATATTAACTCGGGAAATTGTGTCACTTCTCGTGTTCAGGGAATGTGCAACAGTTTGGCCTCATGGCTCGTTTGTGAACTAATTTGCCAGAATTTTATATAATCATGACGTTTATTCTTTCAGTGAAATACAGAACCGTTCCATATTTTATCGAACGGGTGGCAACCCTAAGTCTAAATATTGTTGTTACATTGCACAACCTTCAATATTTAGACTTAGTGTTGCCACCCGTTCGATACCCCAGAACTACAACCACTACTGTTAGCTGTGTAACCTGGTCATGTCCCAGAACTACAACCACTACTGTTAGCTGTGTAACCTGGTCAGGCCCCAGAACTACAACCACTACTGTTAGCTGTGTAACCTGGTCAGGCCCCAGAACTACAACCACTACTGTTAGCTGTGTAACCTGGTCAGGGAACTACAACCACTACTGTTAGCTGTGTAACCTGGTCAGACCCCAGAACTACAACCACTACTGTTAGCTGTGTAACCTGGTCAGACCCCAGAACTACAACCACTACTGTTAGCTGTGTAACCTGGTCAGGCCCCAGAACTACAACCACTACTGTTAGCTGTGTAACCTGGTCAGGCCCCAGAACTACAACCACTACTGTTAGCTGTGTAACCTGGTCAGACCCCAGAACTACAACCACTACTGTTAGCTGTGTAACCTGGTCAGACCTCAGAACTACAACCACTACTGTTAGCTGTGTAACCTGGTCAGACCCCAGAACTACAACCACTACTGTTAGCTGTGTAACCTGGTCAGACCCCAGAACTACAACCACTACTGTTAGCTGTGTAACCTGGTCAGGACCCCAGAACTACAACCACTACTGTTAGCTGTGTAACCTGGTCAGACCCCAGAACTACAACCACTACTGTTAGCTGTGTAACCTGGTCAGACCCCAGAACTACAAACCACTACTGTTAGCTGTGTAACCTGGTCAGGCTCCAGAACTACAACCACTACTGTTAGCTGTGTAACCTGGTCAGGCCCCAGAACTACAACCACTACTGTTAGCTGTGTAACCTGGTCAGACCCCAGAACTACAACCACTACTGTTAGCTGTGTAACCTGGTCAGGCTCCAGAACTACAACCACTACTGTTAGCTGTGTAACCTGGTCAGACCCCAGAACTACAAACCACTACTGTTAGCTGTGTAACCTGGTCAGGCTCCAGAACTACAACCACTACTGTTAGCTGTGTAACCTGGTCAGACCCCAGAACTACAACCACTACTGTTAGCTGTGTAACCTGGTCAGGCTCCAGAACTACAACCACTACTGTTAGCTGTGTAACCTGGTCAGGCCCCAGAACTACAACCACTACTGTTAGCTGTGTAACCTGGTCAGGCTCCAGAACTACAACCACTACTGTTAGCTGTGTAACCTGGTCAGACCCCAGAACTACAACCACTACTGTTAGCTGTGTAACCTGGTCAGGCTCCAGAACTACAACCACTACTGTTAGCTGTGTAACCTGGTCAGGCTCCAGAACTACAACCACTACTGTTAGCTGTGTAACCTGGTCAGACCCCAGAACTCACCTTGTCCACTTCGATTCAAATGGGTCAAAGATGGGGGCATGTTATAGCTGTACATATACGCTGCTAGAGTGGCTGGCTGTTGTGTTACAGGTTGTTTTCCCTGTAACTTGGTTAACTCTACTATGTGCTTGTGAACAACATGAACAGCTAGTTGGCTTCATCTATTCGAACACAACAGAAGCATGGCAGTGCCACTCCTAGTCCTAGTTATATCAAGAGACGTATTAAAATCATTTTAAAAGACAAAATACTAAATAAACCAGGGCAATTTATATATGTAGGCGATGGTGTCTTAAGTGTAATTATGTTGGCCATATTGGATTCAGAATAAAATGTATTTACACTAAAACAGTTTTCATATTTGTCTGAAGAAAAAAAAAATGCCTCATCTACAAAAATTCCTATTTACAGGTGGTTTTGACGTCCATCCAATGGTATTATGGCAGCCATATTGGATTTGAGGTAAAAATCCAGGGTGGCCCCAAAGACCATCTATGGTGGCCTCCTGATTAAATGACAAGAGTAGTGGTTAAAGATACAGCGTCATTTTGATGTCTGAGCCCATTTGTTTTCCTGAGAGCCCGATTACAAAAGCAACAACATCAACTGTATGTATTGTTGTCAGGCAGGACCATACAGCACTGAATGAGAACACATTTGACTTGGAAAGTTGTCTATTAATCAGCTACCAACATTTTTTTTAAATAGTTTAACATTTCCACCTATTGTATTTATATTTCCTAGATGCATTAAGATATCCTCATGCGGTTTGTTTGTGTAGCTTAGACAACGGACTACTTCTATTCCAATTTGAGCAATATCAGATATTGCAATATTTATTTATTTATTTCACCTTTATTTAACCAGGTAGGCCAGTTGAGAACAAGTTCTCATTTACAACTGCGACCTGGCCAAGATAAAGCAAAGCAGTTCGACACAAACAACACAGAGTCACACATGGGATAAACAAACGTACAGTCATTAATACAATAGAAAAGTCTATATACAGTATGTGCAAATGAAGTAAGATTTGGGAGGTAAGGCAATAAATAGGCCGTAGTGGCGAAATAATTACAATTCAGCAATTAAACACTGGAATGGTAGATGTCCAGAAGATGAATGTGCAAGTAGAGATACTGGGGTGCAAAGGAGCAAAAAAACAAAAAAACAATATGGGGATGAGGTAGTTGGGTGGGCTATTTACAGATGGGCTACAGGTGCAGTGATCTGTGAGCTGCTCTGACAGCTGATGCTTAAAGTTAGAGAGGGAGATATAAGACTCCAGCTTCAGTGATTTTTGCAGTTCGTTCCAGTCATTGGCAGCAGAGAACTGGAAGGAAAGGCGGCCAAAGGAGGAATTGGCTTTGGGGATGACCAGTGAAATATACCTGCTGGAGCGCATGCTACTGGTGGGTGTTGCTATGGTGACCAGTGAGCTGAGATAAGGTGGGGCTTTACCTAGCAGAGACTTATAGACAGTGGGTCTGGCGACAAATATGTAGCGAGGACCAGCCAACGAGAACATACAGGTCGCAGTGGTGGGTAGTATATGGGGCTTTGGTGACAAAACAGATGGCACTGTGATAGACTGCATCCAATTTGCTGAGTAGAGTGTTGGAGGCTATTTTGTAAATGACATCGCCGAAGTCAAGGATCAGTAGGATAGTCACTTTTACGAGTTTTAAGTTTGTGGCCCACCCCTCATCCAGCCAGGCATTATTCTGCATTTTGAGTTTAGGGGGGTGTCACAATATCTATACATTTAACCACTTTTTTAGATTTTTAAAATATATATTTTTTTAACCAATTTCATGGTATCCAATTGCTAGTTACAGGCTTGTCTCATCGCTGCAACTCCCGTACTGACTCGGGAGAGAAGAAGGTCGAGAGCCGTGCGTCCTCCGAAACACAACCCCAACCAAGCCGCGCTGCTTCTTGATACACTGCTCGCTTAACCCCGGAAACCAGCCGCACCAATGTGTCGGAGGAAACACCGTACACCTGGCGACCGTGTCAGCGTGCATTGCGCCCGGCTCGCCACAGGAGTCGTTGGCGCGCGATGGGACAAGTACATCCATGCCGGCCGGCCAAACCCTCCCCTAACCCGGACGACGCTGGGCCAATTGTGCGCCACCCCATGGGTCTCCGCTCGCGGCCGGCTGTGACAGAGCCTGACGTGACTAGACAATACACAGGAATCTGCAGCCAGGAGACATCACATATCAGATCAGGGTAGGAAACTCCCATTCACTTAATTCACTCTGTCTCATACCATATAATAAAACTCACGGACCTGGAAGCATTTCAATGATTTGAAGATTGAACAGTCATTTGGACAATAGATCAAAGCTCTCAAAACTAAAAGAGCGGTTTTACTTGTTACATAAGAAGATTAAAGAGCATTAAAGAGAACACATCCCAAATGGAACCCTATTCCCTGCATAGTGCACTACTTTTGACCAGGGTTCCCTATATAGTGCACTACTTTTGACCAGAGTTCCCTATATAGTGCACTACTTTTGACCAGAGTTCCCTATATAGTGCACTACTTTTGACCAGAGTTCCCTATATAGTGCACTACTTTGAACCAGGGCTCTGGTCCAAAGTAGTGCCCTATAAAGGAGATAGGGTGCCATTTGGGAGGCATCTAAGGGCTTGCCTGGGCAACTGCCTCTCCTGTGCTCTCTCCAGCAGCATGTTGAGAGTCGTCAGACTGCTGGGCACCAGGGCCTCCCTCTGAACAGCGCTGGTGGAGAAGGAGGGGTCTGACAGCTGAAGCAGCTTCCTGAAGAGAGGGTGGAGGCCCGCACCCTCTCTGGTGCCATCTACTGGGATCTCAGAGGTTCTGGAAGTCCCAGGCTGGATGGAGGTGTCAGGCAGCAGGGGGGCCAGGCCTGAGGCCAGGATGGGCCTGTTGGTCAATAAAATAATTCATTTAGCCAGGATAGTCCACTCAGTAACACTGGACACGGTTTTCCAGGGAGTCCTGGGATCCATAGAATCAATAAAACAAAACGTTATAATACATAGTCACGTCTATCACAGATTAGAGACTGCCCTTAAAGGACATGGATACGTCTACCTCAGATTAGAGACTGCCCTTAAAGGACATGAATATGTCTAACTCAGATTAGAGACTGGGAGGCAAACATTCAGTGTATTTGATTGCATGTCAACAGTGATGGCAGCTGACGGTTCAGCCTTGTGGCCTTTCTCAAGACCGATACAATGAAATGAAATGTTTCAAACACGCAAAAAAGATCAAGCCCTTAACCTGCACGTGTAACGTATGTATTATAGCATGTTGCACACATTCAGCCTGCTGACCGTAGCTTATCGGTTGTTCAGCCTGCTGACTGTAGCTTATCTGTTGTTCAGCCTGCTGACTGTAGCTTATCTGTTGTTCAGCCTGCTGACCGTAGCTTATCTGTTGTTCAGCCTGCTGACCGTAGCTTATCTGTTGTTCAGCCTGCCGACCGTAGCTTATCTGTTGTTCAGCCTGCTGACTGTAGCTTATCTGTTGTTCAGCCTGCTGACCGTAGCTTATCTGTTGTTCAGCCTGCTGACCGTAGCTTATCTGTTGTTCAGCCTGCTGACCGTAGCTTATCTGTTGTTCAGCCTGCTGACCGTAGCTTATCTGTTGTTCAGCCTGCTGACCGTAGCTCAATACACTGCTTATCTGTTGTTCAGCCTGCCGACCGTAGCTTATCTGTTGTTCAGCCTGCCGACCGTAGCTCAATACACTGCTTATCTGTTGTTCAGCCTGCCGACCGTAGCTTATCTGTTGTTCAGCCTGCTGACTGTAGCTTATCTGTTGTTCAGCCTGCCGACCGTAGCTTATCTGTTGTTCAGCCTGCCGACCGTAGCTTATCTGTTGTTCAGCCTGCCGACCGTAGCTTATCTGTTGGTCACCCTGCCGACCGTAGCTTATCTGTTGTTCAGCCTGCTGACCGTAGCTTAATACACTGCTTATCTGTTGTTCAGCCTGCCGACCGTAGCTCAATACACTGCTTATCTGTTGTTCAGCCTGCCGACCGTAGCTTATCTGTTGTTCAGCCTGCTGACCGTAGCTTATCTGTTGTTCAGCCTTCCGACCGTAGCTTATCTGTTGTTCATTTACATTTTAGTCATTTAGCAGACGCTCTTATCCAGAGCGACTTACAGTAGTGAATGCATACATTTCATACATTTAAAAATCTTTTTTTCCCCCGTACTGGCCCCCTGTGGGAATCGAACCCACAACCCTGGCGTTGCAAACACCATGCTGGCGTTGCAAACACCATGCTCTAACAACTGAGCCACAGGGAAGGCTACTGACCGTAGCTTAATACACTGCTTATCTGTTGTTGTGTTTTTAAAAAAGTGGCGTCTTGAATTTCCTCATTCGGGACATTAAAGTTTTCAAATCATACATACCTGTGTCTAGTGTTACCCTGTGGAGGGCTCCCCTCTGCTCCAGACGTCAGAGCCAGCAGGGTGTTCACTACCTCAGAGCTCTGGGCCACAGTATGATGCAGGGCCTTCAGGGCAGCCAGGGCAAACTCCTCCTGACTCCCGAGGGAATCCTCCACGCTGGAGGCCAGGCTTCCGTCTGACGACCCAGACAGAGAGCTCCCTCTCAGGCTCCTCTTACCAGACCCCGTCCCCGAGCCGTCCAGGGCGATAGCCTCCAGACTTTGGCAGAACAGGCCGATGTGGTAGTCGAGGAGGGGGAGGAGGTGGACGGCACCAGGACAGGACCTGGTAGTGTTTTTCAGGGCAGAGGCAGAGGTGTTCGGGTTGGGCAGGTCCTCAGGAGGCAAGGCAGCGTGGTGGCTGGGTAGGGCCATCATGTTGAGGCCAGACAGAGCCAGATTCTGGTAGTGTCTGAAGCGGGGCTTGTTGTGGTGGGGAACGAGCCTGGGTTCTGTTGAGGAGGAACTGGAGCCAACTGAAGACCCTCTGTAAGGGTGGACACAGTGTTAATAAATGACTCAATGTAAATGACTGCATCGAATCAAAAACACAGTGAAATAAAAACAGCGTAATGAGGATGGGGGGGGGGGGTCTTACGGGCTGAGGCAGGTGTTGGTCAGGAGACCAGGAAGTGCGTCAGGGCTGATGCAGAGCAGGTGACCCAGACCCAGACTGCTGGGGTTTAAAGGATGCTGTAACAGCAGACTTAACAGCACTGAGCCTACACAGAGAACCAGACAACAGTTAACATGGTGTTCCCACCAACACAGAGAACCAGACAACAGTTAACATGGTGTTCCCACCAACACAGAGAACCAGACAACAGCTAACATGGTGTTCCCACCAACACAGAGAACCAGACACCAGTTAACATTAAAGGTTGACAGATTATGATTTTTCAACGCCGATACCGTTACAGATTATTGGAGGACCAAAAAAAAACGGTACCGATTAAATCAGACGATTTTTATATATATATATGAAATAATGACAATTATAACAATACTGAATAAACGAACACTTTTATTTTAACTTAATATAATACATAAATAACATCTATTTAGTCTCAAATAAATAATGAAACATGTTCAAATTGGTTTAAATAATGCAAAAACACAGTGTTGGAGAAGAAAGTAAAAGTGCAATATGTGCCATGTAAACAAGCTAACGTTTAAGTTCCTTGCTCAGAACATGAGAACATATGAAAGCTGGTGGTTCCTTTTAACAAGAGTCTTCAATATTCCCAGGTAAGAAGTTTTAGGTTGTAGTTATTATAGGAATTACAGGACTATTTCTCTCTATACCATTTGTATTTCATATACCTTTGACTATTGGATGTTCCAATAGGTACTTTAGTATTGCCAGTCTAATCTCGGGAGTTGATAGGCTTGAAGTCATAAACAGCGCTGTGCTTCAAGCATTGCTAAGAGCTGCTGGCAAACGCAGTGCTGTTTGAATGAATGCTTACGAGCCTGCTGCTGCCTGCCACCGCTCAGTCAGACTGCTCTATCAAATATCAAAACATAAACTTAATTATAATAAACACACTGAAATACAAGCCTTAGGTCATTAATATGGTAAAATCCGGAAACTATAATTTTGAAAACAAAACGTTTATTCTTTCACTGAAATACGGAACCGCTCCGTATTTTATCTAACGGGTGGCATCTCTAAGTCTAAATATTGTTGTTACATTGCACAACCTTCAATGTTATGTCATAATTATGTAAAATTAATAATTAACATGGTGTTCCCACCAACACAGAGCACCAGACACCAGTTAACATGGTGCCCCCAACCAATGACGCAGCGCCCCCCACCAATGACGCAGCGCCCCCCCACCAATGACGCAGCGCCCCCCCACCAATGACGCAGCACCCCCCCACCAATGATGCAGCCCCCCCCCCACCAATGACGCAGACACACCCCCCACCCCCACCAATGATGCAGCCCCCCCCCCCCTCACCAATGACAGGTGGGACCATTCTAGCCACAATATGTAACTCTTTGTGCAACGTGACAAAATGAACACAGAAAATGTTAGTTATAGATCTGTCATTCTCATTGAAAGCAAGTCTAAGAAGCGGTAGATCTATTGTATTTCCTCTATTTCTATGCTTAGATTTCTAAGTTTAGTTTTTGCGTCTTTTACTTTTCGGTTTTATACACCAGCTTCAAACAGCTGTAAATATAATATTTTTGGTTATGGAAAATATATTTCACAGTGTTTTAGATGGTACAATGATTCTCTATGTGGACACCCCTTCAAATGAGTTGATACGGCTATTTCAGCCACACCCGTTGCTGACGGGTGTATAAAATTGAGCACACCGCCATGCAATCTCCATAGACAAACATTGGCAGTAGAATGGCCCGTACTGAAGAGCTCAGTGACTTTCAACGTGGGACCGTCAGGATGCCAACTTTCCAACAGGTCAGTTTGTCAAATTTCTGCCGTTAGAGCTACCCCAGTCAACTGTATGTGCTGTTATTGCCTAGTGGAAACGTCTAGGATGACTTCAGGTCATTTAGTGCATTTGGGAAAGTATTCAGACCTTGACGTTACGTTACAGCCTCATTATAAATTGAATTAAAATACAACAAAAAAATCCTCAGCAATCTACACACAATACCCCATAATGACAAAGTGAAAACATGTTTTTAGAAACCTTATTTACATAAGTATTCAGACCCTTTGCTATGAGACATGAAATTGAGCTCGGGTGCATCCTGTTTCCATTGATCATCCTTGAGATGTTTCTACAACTTGATTGGAGTCCACCTGTGGTAAATTCAATTGATTGGACATGATTTGGAAAGGCACACACCTGTCTACACTACCCTCTCAAAAGTTTGGGGGTCACTTAGAAATGTCCATGTGTTTGAAAGAAAAGCAAGTTTTTTTTGTCCATTTAAATAGCATCAAATTGATCAGAAATACAGTGTAGACTTTGTTAATGTTGTAAATGACTATTGTAGCTGGAAACAGCTGATTTTTTATGGAATATCTACATAGGCGTACAGAGGCCCATTATCAGCAACCATCACTCCTGTGTTCCAATGGCACGTTGTGTTAGATAATCCAAGTTTATCATTTTAAAAGGCTAATTGATCATTAGAAAACCCTTTTGCAATTATGTTAGCGCAGCTGAAAACTGTTGTTCTGATTAAAGAAGCAATAAAACTGCCCTTCTTTAGACTAGTTGAGTATCTGGAGCATCAGCATTTGTGTGTTCGATTACAGGCTGAAAATGGCCAGAAACAAAGACCTTTCTTCTGAAACTCGTCAGTCTATTCTTGTTCTGAGAAATGAAGGCTATTCCATGTGAGAAATTGCCAAGAAACTGAAGATCTCGTACAACGCTGTGTACTACTCCCTTCACAGAACAGCACAAACTGGCTCTAACCAGAATAGAAAGAGGAGTGGGAGGCCCCAGTGCACAACTGAGCAAGAGGTCAAGTACATTAGAGTGTCTAGTTTGAGAAACAGACGCCTCAAGTCCTCAACTGGCAGCTTCAGTAAATCATACCCGCAAAACACCAGTCTCAACGTCAACAGTGAAGAGGCGACTCTGGGATGCTGGCCTTCTAGGCAGAGTTGCAAAGAAAAAGCCATATCTCAAACTGGCCAATAAAAAGAAAAGATTAAGATGGGCAAAAAAACACACTGGACAGAGGAACTCTGCCTAGAAGGCCAGCATCTAGGCAGATGAAGCATGGTGGTGGCAGCATCATGCTGTGGGGATGTTTTTCAGCAGCAGGGACTGGGAGACTAGTCAGGATCAAGGCAAAGATGAACAGAGCAAAGTACAGAGAGATCCTTGATGAAAACCTGCTCCAGAGGACTCAGGACCTCAGACTGGGACGAAGGTTCATCTTCCAACAGGACAATGACCCTAAGCACACAGCCAAGACAACGCAGGAGTGGCTTCAGGACAAGTCTCTGAATGTCCTTGAGTGACCCAGCCAGAGCCCGGACTTGAACCCGATCTAACATCTCTGGAGAGACCTGGAAATAGCTGTTCAGCGACATTCCCCATCCAACCTGACAAAGCTTGAGAGGATCTGCAGAGAAGAATGGGAGAAACTCCCAAAATACACGTCTGTCAAGCTTGTAGAAGACTCAAGGCTGTAATTGCTGCCAAAGGTACTTCAACAAAGTACTGAGTAAAGGGTCTGAATACTTATGTAAATGTTATAATTTTTTATTTTTAATAGATTTGCAAAAATTCCATTCCATAACACTTTACCCAATGTGTTCCCTCAGGCCACCACTCCACTATCACATATCTACAGTACAACATCCATGTGTACGTGTGTGTAGAGTGCGTGTCTTATCGTGTGTGTGTGTGTGTGTGTGCCTGTCCTGTTCTGAGACAATTGTAATTTTCCTAAGTCTCTCTTTGTGGCACCTGACCACACGACTGAACAGTAGTCCAGGTGAGATAAAACTAGGACCTGTAGGACCTGCCTTGTTGATAGTGTTGTTAAGAAGGTAGAAACTAGGGCCTGTAGGACCTGCCTTGTTGATAGTGTTGTTAAGAAGGCAGAGCAGCGCTTTATTATGGACAGACTTCTCCCCATCTTAGCTACTGTTGTATCAATATGTTTTGACCATGACAGTTTACAATCCAGGGTTACTCCAAGCAGTTTAGTCTCAATTTGCTCAATTTCCACATTATTTATTACAATATTTAGTTGAGGTTTATGGTTTAGTGAATGCTTTGTCCCAAATACAATTCTTTTAGTTTTATAAATATTTAGGACGAACTTATTTGGTGCCACCCATTCTGAAACTAACTGCAGCTCTTTGTTAAGTGTTGCAGTCATTTCAACTATATACAGGGGAGAGATTGAGGGTTAGGTAACTAGTACAACTATATACAGGGTAGAGATTGAGGGTTGGGTAACTAGTAACTCACCTTGATGATGAGAGGGTTGAAATGTGTTAAACGGGTCTGAGTGAGTCACTTCCTGTCTGCCGCTGGACTGTTGTTTTCCATCTGAACACAAAAACATGCCCAGTCAGAACGGGCCTAACTAACATTCCCCCTGGCCCAGTCATAACGGGCCTAAATAACATTCCCCCTGGCCCAGTCAGAACGGGCCTAACTAACATTCCCCCTGGCCCAGTCAGAACGGGCCTAACTAACATTCACACTGGCCCAGTCAGAACGGGCCTAACTAACATTCCCCCTGGCCCAGTCAGAACGGGCCTAACTAACATTCACTCTGGCCCAGTCAGAACGGGCCTAACTATCATTCACACTGGCCCAGTCAGAACGGGCCTAACTAACATTCACACTGGCCCAGTCAGAACGGGCCTAACTAACATTCCCCCTGGCCCAGTCAGAACGGGCCTAACTAACATTCCCCCTGGCCCAGTCAGAACGGGCCTAACTAACATTCACTCTGGCCCAGTCAGAACGGGCCTAACTAACATTCACTCTGGCCCAGTCAGAACGGGCCTAACTATCATTCACACTGGCCCAGTCAGAACGGGCCTAACTAACATTCACACTGGCCCAGTCATAACGGGCCTAACTAACATTCCCCCTGGCCCAGTCAGAACGGGCCTAACTAACATTCACTCTGGCCCAGTCAGAACGGGCCTAACTAACATTCCCCCTGGCCCAGTCAGAACGGGCCTAACTAAACATTCACACTGGCCCAGTCAGAACGGGTCTTAACTAACATTCACTCTGGCCCAGTCAGAACGGGCCTAACTATCATTCACACTGGCCCAGTCAGAACGGGCCTAACTAACATTCACACTGGCCCAGTCAGAACGGGCCTAACTAACATTCCCCCTGGCCCAGTCAGAACGGGCCTAACTAACATTCCCCCTGGCCCAGTCAGAACGGGCCTAACTAACATTCACTCTGGCCCAGTCAGAACGGGCCTAACTAACATTCCCCCTGGCCCAGTCAGAACGGGCCTAACTAAACATTCACACTGGCCCAGTCAGAACGGGCCTAACTAACATTCACTCTGGCCCAGTCAGAACGGGCCTAACTAACATTCACACTGGCCCAGTCAGAACGGGCCTAACTAACATTCACACTGGCCCAGTCAGAACGGGCCTAACTAACATTCCCCCTGGCCCAGTCAGAACGGGCCTAACTATCATTCACACTGGCCCAGTCAGAACGGGCCTAACTAACATTCACACTGGCCCAGTCAGAACGGGCCTAACTAACATTCCCCCTGGCCCAGTCATAACGGGCCTAACTAACATTCCCCCTGGCCCAGTCAGAACGGGCCTAACTAACATTCACTCTGGCCCAGTCAGAACGGGCCTAACTAACATTCACTCTGGCCCAGTCAGAACGGGCCTAACTATCATTCACACTGGCCCAGTCAGAACGGGCCTAACTAACATTCACACTGGCCCAGTCATAACGGGCCTAACTAACATTCCCCCTGGCCCAGTCAGAACGGGCCTAACTAACATTCCCCCTGGCCCAGTCAGAACGGGCCTAACTAAACATTCACACTGGCCCAGTCAGAACGGGTCTTAACTAACATTCACTCTGGCCCAGTCAGAACGGGCCTAACTATCATTCACACTGGCCCAGTCAGAACGGGCCTAACTAACATTCACACTGGCCCAGTCAGAACGGGCCTAACTAACATTCCCCCTGGCCCAGTCAGAACGGGCCTAACTAACATTCCCCCTGGCCCAGTCAGAACGGGCCTAACTATCATTCACTCTGGCCCAGTCAGAACGGGCCTAACTATCATTCACACTGGCCCAGTCAGAACGAGCCTAACTAACATCCCCCCACCCCCCCGATGACTACATTTAAATGTAACAGATGGCACTTGTAGCCTTGAGACATGGCTTGTCGTCATAGTAATGGAGAGAGACCACAAGCCATGACTCTAAATACACATTTTCTTAAATCACACCAAATAGGAGTGTTAATTATGTTACATCTCTCCATAACACAATGTTTTTTATACGGAAGGAGCAGGTAAGAATGTGATTATCCATAGTCAATCAATTAGCCAAATCATCCGTACCGTCTCTGAGGTGTCCTGGTCCGGAGGTCTTGCCTGGCGTTGACCTAGAGGTCAGCTGGGCACCAAATGTCTCCTTGGTGATGAAGGTTGTTCCTCCAGGAACGGCTACACAGTGAGGGCTGGTGTTGGCACCCTGCAGTAGGGCAGTAGGACCAGATAGACCGGGGCTGGAGACAGGGAGGGTGAATGGGAAAAGACATAAGATTTACAGGACCTTCAAAATGTATTCACAGCTCATGACTTTTCCCCCCACATTTTGTTGTGTTACAGCCTGAATTTAAAAATGGATTACATTGAGATTGTGTGTGTGTGTGTGTGTGTGTGTGTGTGTATAGGCCAGTGACACACACACACACACAACCCCATAGGTTCAAAGTGGAATTATGTTTAAGAATTTATCTAAAATGTATTAAAAAAATGAAAATATGAAAGGCTTTGAGTCAATAAGTATTCAACCCCTTTGTTATGACAAGCCTAGATAAGTTCAGGAGTAAAAACATGCTTGACAAGTCCCATAATAAGTTTCATGGACTCACTCTGTGTGCAATAGTGTTTAACATTATTTTTCAATGACTACCTCATCTCTCTACCCCACACATACAATTATCTGTAAGGCCCCTCAGTCGAGCAGTGAATTTCAAAAACTGATTCAACCACAAAGACCAGGGAGGTTTTCCAATGCTTCAAAAAGAAGGGCACCTATTGGTAGATGGTAATTAAAAAAAAGCAGAGATTGAATATCCCTTTGAGCATGGTGCAGTTATGAATTATACTTTGGATGGTGTATCAATACACCCAGTCACTACAAAGATACAGGCCTCCTTCCTAACTCAGTTGCTGGAGAGGAAGGAAACCGCTCAGGGATTTCACCGTGAGTCCAATGGTGACTTTAAAACAGTTACAGAGTTTGATGGCTGTGCTAGGAGAAAACGGAAAACGGATAAATAACATTGTAGTTACTCCACAATACTAACCTAAATGACAGATTGAAAAGAAGGAAGCCTGTACAGAATAAATACATTCCAAAACATGAATCCTGTTTGCAATAAGGCACTGAAGTAAAACTGCAAAACATGCAGCAAGGAAATTTACTTTAAGTCCTGAACAAAAAGCGTTATGTTTGGGGCAAATCCAACATAACACATCACTGAGTACCACTCTTCATATTTTCAAGCATGGTGGTGGCTGCATAATTTTATAGGTATTTGTATTTATTACGGATTCCCATTAGTTCCAGCCAAGGCAGCAGCTACTCTTCCTGGGGTTTATTATGGATCCCCATTAGTTCCTGCCACGGCAGCAGCTACTCTTCCTGGGGTTTATTATGGATCCCCATTAGTTCCTGTCAAGGCAGCAGCTACTCTTCCTGGGGTCCAGCAAAATTAAGGCAGTTTATACAATTTAAAAACATTACAATACATTCACAACTGATTTCACAACACATTAAGTGTGTGCCTTCAGGCCACTACTCTTCTACCACATATCTACAATACAAAATCCATGTGTGTGTGTGTGTGTGTGTGTGTGTGTGTGTGTATGTTTGTGCCTCTACAGTACCCGCTGTTCCATAAGGTGTATTTAAAAAAAATCTGATTTCCTTGATGTGGAATAGAGTTTCATGTAGTCATGGCTCTATGTAGTACTGTGCACCTCCCATAGTCTGTTCTGGACTTGGGGATTGTGAAGAGACCTCTGGTGGCATGTCTTGTTGGGGTATGCATGGGTGTCCGAGCTGTCATTCAACATGTCATGAATGTAAGTAGTGATGAAGTCAATCTCTCCTCCACTTTCAGCCAGGAAAGATTACATGCATATTATTAATGGTTGCCCTGTTGATAGTGTTGTTAAGAAGGCAGAGCAGCGCTTTATTATAGACAGACTTCTCCCCTATCTAAGCTACTGTTGTATCAATATGTTTTGACCATGACAGTTTACAATCCAGGGTTACTCCAAGCAGTTTAGTCACCTCAACTTGCTCAATTTCCACATTATTCATTACAATATTTCGTTGAGGTTCAGGGTTTAGTGAATGACTTGTCCCAAATAAAATGCTTTGTTTTTAGGACTAACTTATTCCTTGCCACCCATTCTGAAACTAACTGCAGCTCTTTGTTAAGTGTTGCAGTCACTGTAGTATCTGACGTGTAAAGTGTTGAGTCATCAGCATACATAGACACACTGGCTTTACTCAAGGCCGGTGGCATGTCGTTAGTAAAGACTGTAAAAAGTAAGGTGCCTAGACAGCTGCCCTGGGGAATTCCTGATTCTACCTGGATTATGTTGGAGAGGCTTCCATTAAAGAACACCCTCTGTGTTTTGTTAGACAGGCAACTCTTTATCCACATTATAGCAGGGGGTGTAAAAAAGCCGAGCTGAAGTCTAACAAGACAGCCCCCAAAATCTTTTTATCATCAATTTATCTCAGTCAATCATCAGTCATTTGTGTAAGTGCTGTGCTTGTTGAATGTCCTTCCCTATAGGTGTGTTGAAAGTCTGTTGTCAATTTGTTTACTGCAAAATAGCATTGTATCTGGTCAAACACCATTTTTTCCAGAAGTTTACTAAGTGTTGGTAACAGGCTGATTTGAGCCAGTAAAGGGACCTAACTATTCTTAGGTAGCAGAATGACTTTTGCTTCCCTCCAGGCCTGAGGACACACACTTTCTAGTAGGATGAAATTGAAAATATGGCAAATAGGAGTGGCAATATCATCCGCTATTATCCTCAGTCATTTTCCATCCAAGTTGTCAGACCCCGGTGGCTTGTCATTGTTGATAGACAACAGAAATTCACCTCTTTCACACTGCATTTTTTAAATTCAAAATGACAACGCTTGTCTTTCATAATTAGATCAGATATACTTGGATGTGTAGTGTCGGCAATATTAGTGGGTTTTGTGAGGAATGAGCCATCTGATTCAACGAATGATGGAGCTGAGTTTGCCTTTTTGCCCAAAATGTATTTTAAAACCTGTTGGGGCTAGGGGGCAGTATTTGCACGGCCGGATAAAAAAACGTACCCGATTAAATCTGGTTACTACTCCTGCCCAGTAACTAGAATATGCATATAATTAGTAGATTTGGATAGAAAACACTCTAAAGTTTCTAAAACTGTTTGAATGGTGTCTGTGAGTATAACAGAACTCATATGGCAGGCCAAAACCTGAGAAGATTCCATGCAGGAAGTGGAAATCTGATTTGTGGAATCACCTTCAACACTTTGCCTATGAAACACACCGTGAGTTAGGATTCATTTAGCACTTCCTAAGGCTTCCACTAGATGTCAACAGTCTTTACAAAGTGGTTTGAGTCTTCTCCGGTAGAAACTGACCGAACGAGAGGCCTGGAAAGTTGGTCATAGAGGGAGGGCCATTCGTTCCGAAACGTTTATTAAGACAATGCAATCGTCCGCCTTGAATATTATTGAAGCTCTGATTGAAAAAGGCCCTAAAGATTTATGTTATACAACGTTTGACATGTTTGAACGAACGTAAATATATATTTTTTGCACATTCGTGACGACAAGTCCCGTGTGCTTCAGTACATTATGAGTAGCCTTCGGAACGCGCTAACAAGAAGGAGCTATTGGGACATAAATTATTAACTTTTTCGAACAAAACTACATTTGTTGTGGACCTGGGATTCCTGGAAGTGCCTTCTGATGAAGATAATCAAAGGTAAGGGAATATTTACAATAGTATATTTGATTTTAGATGGTTCCAAGATGGCACTAACCTGTATCGCCTAGCCTATTTTTCTGAGCATAGCACCTCGTTTATTGCAAAGTGTGATTTCCCAGTAAAGTTATTTTTAAATCTGGCAATGCGGTTGCATTCACGAGATGTTAATCTATAATTCTTTGAATGACAATATTACATTTTAACAATGTTTTCGAATAGTAATTTTGTAAATTGTAGCGCTAATTCACCGGAAGCATTTGAGGGAAAATATTTTCTGAACGTCACGCGCCGAGGTAAAATGCTGTTTTTATATATAAATATGAACTTTATCGAACAAAAAATGCATGTATTGTGTAACATGATGTCCTAGGAGTGTCATCTGATGAAGATCGTCAAAGGTTAGTGCTGCATTTAGCTGTGTTTTGGGTATTTGTGATGCATGCTAGTTGCTTTGAAAATGGCAGTGTGATTATTTTATTACTCTCCTAACATAATCTAATATTTTGCTTTTGCTGTAAAGCCTTTTTGAAATCGGACAACGTGGTTCGATTCAGGAGGGGTGTATCTATAAAATGGTGTAAAATAGTCATATGTTTGAGAAATTGAAGTTATAGCATTTATGAGGTATTTGTATTTCGCGCGACGCGATTCCACTGGCTGTTGACTCGGGTGGGACGCAAACGTCCCAGGTTCCCAGACAGGTTAAGGTGCTACAAAGATTTTTACTATAATTCTTTATATTATTTATCTTTGTTTCATAGTGTAGTTTCTTTTATTCAGTTTAGTCACATGATTTCTCAATTTGCAGTACGTTTGCCAAATCGGTTGTGCAGCCAGACTTATGCCATTCCTTTTGCCTCATTCCTCTAAAACAAACCATTTTTAAATTCCTTGTCAATCCATTGGGATTTAATAGTTTTTAGACATTTTCTTAACAAGCTTATTAGTAACTGGGATAAGCAATTTCATAAATGTGTCCAGTGCAGCGTCTGGTTGTTTCTCATTACACACCACAGACCAGCAAATATTATTTACATCAACAACATATGAATCACTACATAATGTATTGTATGACCTCTTATACACCATATTAGGCCCAGCCTTTGGAACTTTGGTTTTCCTAGATATGGCTGCTATATTGTGATCACTACATCCGATGGTTCTGGATACTGCTTTCAAGCTAATTTCTGCAGCGTTAATAAAGATGTGATCAATACATGTTGATGATTTAATTCCTGTGCTGTTTGTAACTACACTGGTAGGTTGACTGATAACCTGAACCAGGTTGCAGTTACTGGTTACAGATTCAAGCTTTTTCATGAGAGGGCAGCTTGATGAAAGCCAGTCGATATTTAAATCACCCAGAAAATATACCTCTCTGTTGATATCACATTCATTATCAAGCATTTCACACATATTATCCAGATACTGACTGTTATCACTTGGTGGTCTATAGCAGCTTCCCACCAGAATGGGCTTTAGGTGAGACAGATGAACCTGTAGCCATATTACTTCAACAGTATTTAACATGAGATCCTCTCTAAGCTTTACAGGAATGTGGTTCTGAATATAAACAGCAGCACCTCCACTATTGGCATTTCTGTCTTTTCTGTAAAAGTTATAACCATGTATTGCTACCACTGTATCATCAAAGGTATTATCCAAGTGAGTTTCAGAGATAGTCAGAATATAAATGTCATCTGTTGCTAGCAAATTATTGACTTCATGAACCTTGTTTCTTAAGCTACATATGTTAACATGGGCTATTTTTAGCACTTTTCTGGGATGCTTGATTGTTTTCATTGCTTTACTGGGAAGTTTAGCAGAAGTAGACATGCTCATGCTATTTATATTAGTGTTGTGTGAGCTGCACACAGTGGACTTCCTCCTAGGCACACTGCCTCAGTGCTAACAGTATAACTCTGGATCATAGGCATATGATTACTGCATACAATACCTGTAGGATCAGCAGAGGCATTCAGGACAGTTAGAGGGACATAAATTAGGTTACTTACATTGTGTCTACCAACGTCCCTGGGATAAACTCAGCGACACAATGGTAGGGATTAACTGAGCATTATAATGCTGTGAAAGAATCCAGGAACCCAAATGATTTGGGTGGATCTCATCCTCCTTAATATATTAGGTATGCTTGTCATCAACAAGGACTAGACAGTTAAAAAAAATAGTAAATAAAACAGAATAGAGCTAAGCACAGGAGAAATCCTAAAGGAAAATCTGGTTTAGTCTGCTTTCCAACAGACACTGGGAGATGAGTTCACCTTTCATCAGGACAATAACCTAAAACACAAGGCCAAATCTACACTGGAGTTGTTTACCAAGACGATATTGAATGTTCCTGAGCGGCCAAGTTACAGTTTTGACTTAAAATCGTCTAGAAAATCTATGTCAAGACCTGAAAATGTCAGTCTAGCAATTATCAACAACCACCTTGACAGAGCTGTGTGCAAGAATAATGTGTAAAATCCTGCAATCTATCCATTTCCAGCAATCGAAAGCAAAATATTTCCTTATATAATAAGAAATATAGTAAAATGGCGCAGCCAGTCCACAAGGTGACGCAGTACCTCTCTTACATTCTTTGGGCGAGAACCCTGATCCACATTTGTAAAGTCATAACATAACAAAATAAAGACAACAGCTAACACTCCCAGGTTGCAAAAGGTCTAATGTCTGCCTGAAAATCATTGGTCTGCATACTTCTCCCTGTGTGCTCTCTAGTCCTATCATCTCATTACATATCAGATACAGAAAGACTGGCAGACTGAAGAGCAGTTAACCTGTTTCTGGTGACAGGTGAAGCCATTGCTTTCCTTCCTCTCTCTGTGTTCTGTAGTTTAGTCTTCATCTCGTTCATCTCAGCTTCTTTGAAGTGGAGCTCAGACAGCAGGGACTGCACCTGCGGACACATTAGAAGAAGCAGATGGACTTTAATTGTCCAAATTGTACAACGGAACTCTGCTTTTTTTTTACAACTCCTCCCGTAAGACACACATACAGAGGGTTGGATAGGTTGGAGCGTTAAAATACAGCCAGACAAACCAATGGGTTAGATCGTGATCAGAAAACCCAAATGGCACCCGGTTAATAGTATAATGGGGTACCATTTGGGATGCATACAATATCAGCCAGAATGGATGAGAAAGGTTTCATGTAAACCATAAAGCAGTGGCTCATCACCTTGTGTCAGACATGTAAATAACCATTCAGGTAAAGAATGAGATACTCCTCCACTGTAACGGGGGTCAGTGTGATGCTAACAGCTTAGCTTCCTCCACTGTAACAGGGGTCAGTGTGATGCTAACAGTTTAGCTTCCTCCACTGTAACGGGGGGTCAGTGTGATGCTAACAGCTTAGCTTCCTCCACTGTAATGGGTGTCAGTGTGATGCTAACAGTTTAGCTTCCTCCACTGTAACGGGGGTCAGTGTGATGCTAACAGCTTAGCTTCCTCCACTGTAACAGGGGTCAGTGTGATGCTAACAGTTTAGCTTCCTCCACTGTAACGGGGGGTCAGTGTGATGCTAACAGCTTAGCTTCCTCCACTGTAATGGGTGTCAGTGTGATGCTAACAGTTTAGCTTCCGCCACTGTAACGGGGGGTCAGTGTGATGCTAACAGCTTAGCTTCCTCCACTGTCCGACTCGAACCATTGATCCTCTGCTCGCTTGACAACGTACCAACGGGTTGAGCCACCGAAAAGGTACCTATTGGACGGCTTCATCCGCGACATTTCAAGCTAACTGTGGAGTGAGCTTAGGGTACGTTCTTATCTACATCACATACGGTTTGGGTCGGCATAGCGTTGCAAAATTCTTGTAACTATGCAACAACAACAAAAAAGGACCAGGTTTTCCAGAAATCCAGGCTGGAGGATTCTGGATGACCTGCTTATTCCCTCCTGATACCTGAAAAATTACAACCAAGATTTCTGGGAATTTGGGGAAAGTTACCGGAATTTTGCAACACTCGTTCGGACTCGGCAGGATAGTGTGTAAAAGGTAGTTTCGTAACACATCGGGGTTTGACAGTCGTACAGTATCAAAAACAGACTTGGACGTCTACCTTCTTGGAGAGCTCCTTCTCCTTCTCGCTCTGAGCGTCTCTCTTCTCCCTCTCCAAGAGGAGCTGAGCCTGTCTTTGCGCCTCCTTCTCCTGCTGGGCGACCCTGAGGGAGTCACGCAGCACTCTGATCTCTCCGTTCTTCATCAGGATCTCCTCCTCTACCTCCTCTAGCTGGAGAACACAACGACATCACACTGTCATATTCCACACTGTATTATTTGGTTTATGACTAGCCAAACACAATATTGAGCATGCTGCTGAGATTTCATAAAAAGTAAACTAGCAATGTGAAAATATATGTCACGAGACTTTCCAGGATTTGAGTTTCACACCTCAGCATATCAGTTTACTACCTTTTTCTGGAGGTCTGCTTGTTGGGCTTCCAGTTGCTTTAAATGCTCCCTGTCAGTCTTAGACTGATGTCTGTTCCCTGCAAAAACAAAAAGGACAAAATATATTCCGTCAGGAATGGAAAAACAAGAGGACAAAATATATTCTGTCAGGAATGGAATAACAAGAGGACAAAATATATTCTGTCAGGAATAGAAAAACAAGAGGACAATATATATTCTGTCAGGAATAGAAAAACAAGTGGAAAATATATTCTGTCAGGAATGGAAAAACAAGAGGACAAAATATATTCTGTCAGGAATAGTTAAGTGCTTTAGGCCACAGACAGTACATTTATTTCAGAAGTCTTACCGAAAGTGTCTTTACATGGAAATTCAGGGATCTCTCTGTCTCTCATGGAGTTACTCCGAGCCAAACCAGAGGGTTGTTCTCTGCTCCCCGAATACGGCTTCCTCGACTCTCCTGGTCGAGGACCAATGGAGCTTGGCCCTGGTCCTGCTAGATCCCCGTTGACGGCCTGAGATGCTATAATATCAATCTCTTCCAGATCATCCTGGGTAAAGTCATCGTCACCTCCGAAGGGGTCGTTACATGGAGCCGCAGGACTCATCCCCTTGAGGCGCTTGCGGGGTGGGTACGCCATGTTTACCAGGTCAGGGGTCCCAGGCTGGAATACCTACTTTGTTTTGCCACTAAAATGACTAGAAAACGTGTAGCTTGGATAGCCAAGTAGCAACTTTTTTTTTTTTTAGCTAGCTAGCGAACTTTGGCAAGCTAACTAGCGCCAGTCAATGTGGGTCAGTGAACTCAACCATTCAACCTGAACCTCTCTATTATGGCGGTTCAAAGCAAGCCTCTGACTAGTTATTTTGTCGCACGTCTCACAATTTAGAAGGCATTCCTAAAAAAAAAATACTAAAAAAAAAAGTTCACAAAAAAAATTAACTGCAGGCTAGCTCAGTTTGCAAGCTATCAAAACATCTTTCAAACGTTTTACAGAATGAGCTAATCACAACGCTGCTTATACACGACCTCAATTTAAACAGCAATCCTATTGGTTTAGAAAGCCCTCCGTGATAGAACTGTATGGATAGCCAAAAGGGACAAATATAACAACTCCGAGTTTTGCAATCTCTCTCTCTCTCTTTCTTTCTCTCGTTCTTATCCTCTCTCGGACCGACAAAAATCTGCAAAAAAAAAAAAAGGGGACAGAGACAGACTTAAAAAAATAAATAAAAAAATAATTCCCAAGAGATTGTTTACGCAACATTTATCTCAGTGAATTAATTCAATCCATGACATTGTGTCAATAGTACATAGCAAATCATAAAGAAAAAGACATTGCAATACTTCGCTCAAATTTGAATACGGATGAATATTGCGGTGATATGATATCATTATGGCATTATTCTGTGTAACATTTCTGAAGAAAGTTTATTAGACCAAAGGAGAGTAAATCTGTCTTTCTGACGTCATAAGTGATGTGTGACAGGATTGGTTGCCTTGGGGGGGGTTCTCCAGAATGTTTTCCAGCTGAGCAGAAAATAGAAGCAGCGCGAAAGACTGCATTGAAATACGGTTTTTTATTTCTTCCCCCTCCTCCTCCTCACAACGTAATCTACATTTCCACCCTTTTCAAAAAATCTCCCAGTCAGATTTGCAAGGAGAAAGAAGCGATACAGTAACTTTTTTTTCTCCTGATTGTAGACACAGGTTTGTTGTTGTGTTTTTTGCTCGTTAATTTATGTTAATAATTGCAACAAAGAGAGATGTGTGTCGGGTCGTTATAACATTGTTATTACCTAGGTTGTTATTTTCGTTCTAATCTTGGTATAAATGTAGTTGTATAGGTTGGTTGTGAACTAATGTTCTCCGTTTGTTTACTCTATAGTTGATGAGACGGATATAAAAATGAAAACTGAGGTATCCACAGCAGCGAATTTCATCTCCAGATTACTGAAAACAACTGGACTGCTATCCGAGGAGCAACTTCAGCATTTCAGCCATTCCCTCGAAAAATCTCTGGGAGGTAAAATGAATGGGGAATATGACTGTCCATGCATAGCGTAGCCTATTAAAAATGACCAGACAAGTATCCATTTCATCACACGGTCAATAATAAAATTTTCTTTTTTTTTAAGTAGATCAAGGAGAAGTTTAGGGCTACAGGCTATGAATGAACATTAGGCTGTCACTTAGCTAGCTACCTGTAGGACAGACAACATAGACACCAGGATAGGCCATAATAATAATCATTGTGTGTGTATTTGTTTTGTAATTTCAGCTGATATTCTTGCTATTCAAATCTTCAATGATGATTTATGTCTGAGTAGCAGAAGTGTCTCTCTCTCTCACACGTACGCAATGACAAAACATGAAGGACAGAGAGCAAAAATGACTGTTTTGACCGACCCAATCCTTTTCTATATCACACGGTAATTATGACATGACTTTTGTTATTTCTTTTTTTTGCAGAGCACTACAAGCACCACTGGTTCCCTAACGCTCCCTGCCGGGGCTCAGCTTACAGATGCATCAGAATCAACGAGAACCACAAGATGGACCCGGTCATCGGTGAAGCCGCCGGCACCATTGGACTGACCAGAGAACAGCTCTTCACCCTTCTGCCCAGTGAGCTTACCATGTGGGTGGACCCATACGAGGTGTCATACCGAATAGGAGAGGACGGCTCCATCTGCGTTCTCTATGAATCTGAGCCATCATCATCATCGCCATCATCATCATCATCATCATCGTCGTCAACACAGCCTGAAACAGCCTCTAACCAGAACCAAGGGGACAGCAACAACAGAGCCAGTTCAGGAAGCTGCAAAGGTGAACTGAGAGTAGGGATGGGGAGGTCCAAAAAACCCAAGTCCTTCACCATGATAAGGATTTCCAGCAGCTAAATGTTTACCTGCCCCATCCACCTGGACACTTGGACATAGATCAGACACACATATTGTTTAGAATAAATTGTTAATTTCTTTCTTTTTATTTTTTTAAAATGTAAAATATGTTTAGTACTCTGAATATCAACTTGTTCACCTTTATGGATACTACATGGGGTCTATTTTGAGATTATTGACAGAAGATACATTTTAATGTATGTTCTTGATGTTGCTAATTTATATACAGTATATTAAAAAGAAACTGCATTTGAATGCAATGTCATAAGGCTAATGATTTCATCAAACATATGATTATGTCTGCATCCCAAATGGTCAACTGTGTGACATTGAAAAGGGAGGGTCGGAGAGGCACAGAAAGCAATATTTAAAAAATATATTGCACAACCATAAAGATGCAAAAACATTGTTTTATACATTGATAATACAGCACACAGTAAATGCCTTATGTCGTTGGTTCCCAACCAGGTGTACTAGGACCATCCAGGGGGTACTTGAGAAGACTCATCAGACCACAGTTACTGGTAAAATGTACAAGAGGGGGTACATCAGGGGTACTCCGGGCAGAGCAACATTCAGTTGGTGGAACCGTAATCGAAAAAGGTTGAGTCCTACTGCCTTATGTTACGGAGATATTTTACATATTTTGAACTTTCAAGTGAGGTAAAACATCTAAAAAAGGTTGTTTTGAAATATATTTTAATAAAGTTAGAAAAACTGTTATTCCACAGCCTAACTTAAGAATTAGAATAAGTAAATAAAGTAAATCACTATAATGTGAAATGTAAATAAGAACACCCCATTGCAGACAGGTGTATAAAATCAAGCACACGGCCATGCGATCTCCATAGACAAACATTTTGCAGTAGAATGGCCTTACTGAAGAACAGTGACTTTCAACGTGGCACCATCATATGATGCCACCTTTCCAACAAGTCAGTTCATCAAATTTCTGCCCTGCTAGAGCTGGCTCGGTCAACTGTAAGTGCTGTTATTGTGAAATGGAAACGTCTATGAGCAACAATGGCTCAGCCGCAAAGTGGTAGGCTACACAAGCTCACAGAACAGGACTGCTCAGTGCTAAAGCGCGAAGAGGGTAAAAATTCTGTCCTCGGTTGCAATACTCACTACCGAGTTCCATACTGCCTCCAGAAGCAAAGTCAGCACAAGAACTGTTCGTCGCAAGCTTCATGAAATGGGTTTCCATGACCAAGCACCAGCCTAAGATCACCAGGCGTCGGCTGGAGTGGTGTAAAGCTCGCCACCATTGGACTCTGGAGGAGTGGAAACGCGTTCTCTGGAGTGATGAATCACGCTTCACCATCTGGCAGTCCGACAGACTTGGCGGATGCCAGGAGAACGCTACCTGCCCCAACGCATTGTGCCAACTGTAAGGAGGAATAATGGTCTGGGGCTGTTTTTTCATGGTTCGGGCTAGGCCCCATAGTTCCAGTGAAGGGAAATCTTAGCGCTACAGCATACAATGACATTCTAGACGATTCTGTGCTTCTGTCACAAACCGGCTCATAGCCTATAACAAAAAGGGAGACAGAGATCAAGTAATAAATATATTTATTAACTATATATACACACACACTTGACAATGGTGTGTGTAGTCAGTAGTGTAAGTGAGTGGTTGCGTGTATAGATGGTGATAATGAGGTGTGTTGGAAAGGTGCCAAAACAAACAAGCCACAAAATGCCACAACCGAAAACAGGATGTCTGCGTGGAGACAGTCTCCTCAATGAATGGAGGAAAGGTGTATTTATCCCCGGGACACCCCCCCAACGCCCAGGTGTGTCCCATTTTGCTGACGACACTCCCGGCTCTGCCCACCGACATTCTATTGAGGAAAACAAGAGCAAAGAGTAAGAATTCGGCAGACGGAGTGGGAGGGTCGTCACCACCCCCCCCCAAACCCGGGGACCAACAAGGACCCCAGAACACCACACCAACTATTGCCCTTGTTAACACTATCCCACTGCCCCAGCCAACCTCTTCCTCCCCAGACCTCAGAAACCTTTGCGCACAGGAAGCAACCTTTAAGAGGAAAGACAAAAACGAGGAAAGCAGGTAACAGAAAACAGGACAACACAAAATAACAGTGGCGAGTCACGTGGACGACACGCACACCCTCGGGGACCACACGTATGAGAAAAGGCATGTCCACCGATCAATAGGACCAGACACGTTCAGGAACAGGGCGCACGAGAGAGAGCGTCAGCCACGACATTCAGGCCCCTGATGTGCCACACATCGAGATGGAATGCCTACAAAAACAAAACACCATCTCATTATCCTCTGGTTAGGACACATCAAAGACCTCAAGAAGGTAAGAGGGTTATGGTCGGTGTAGACAACAATAAGTACTACACTCGACGTAAGCCTCGAAGTGTTGTAGGGCCCCTGTGAGTGCCTGCGCTTCTTTTTCCCCAAGTTCAACTGATAATAGTTAAACTTCTCAGAGAAGAAACTAACAGGCCTCTCAACACCGGAGACACCTGCCCCCACGTGACTTGCATCCACCTGCCCCTACGTGACTCGCATCCACCTGCCCCCACGTGACTCGCATCCACCTGCCCCCACGTGACTCGCATCCACCTGCCCCCACGTGACTCGCATCCACCTGCCCCCACGTGACTCGCATCCACCTGCCCCCACGTGACGTGACTCGCATCCACCTGCCCCCACGTGACGTGACTCGCATCCACCTGCCCCCACGTGACTCGCATCCACCTGCCCCCATGTGACGTGACTCGCATCCACCTGCCCCCACGTGACTCGCATCCACCTGCCCCCACGTGACGTGACTCGCATCCACCTGCCCCCACGTGACGTGACTCGCATCCACCTGCCCCCACGTGACTCGCATCCACCTGCCCCCACGTGACGTGACTCGCATCCACCTGCCCCCACGTGACTCGCATCCACCTGCCCCCACGTGACTCGCATCCATCTGCCCCCACGTGACGTGACTTGCATCCACCTGCCCCCACGTGACGTGACTCACATCCACCTGCCCCCACGTGACTCGCATCCACCTGCCCCCACGTGACATGACTCGCATCCACCTGCCCCCACGTGACGTGACTCGCATGCACCTGCCCCCACGTGACGTGACTCGCATCCACCTGCCCCCATGTGACGTGACTCGCATCCACCTGCCCCCACGTGACGTGACTTGCATCCACCTGCCCCCACGTGACGTGACTCGCATCCACCTGCCCCCACGTGACTCGCTTCCACCTGCCCCCACGTGACTCGCTTCCACCTGCAAGGTAAATTACAAATCCATGTGAGGAGCAGCCAGCACCGGAGTTGAGGTAAGCAACCTCTTTGCAACCTCAAAAGCCTGTTGACAGAGAGGAGACCAGATCTCCCTCTCTAACTTTAAGCATCAGCTGTCAGAGCAACTTACCGATCACTGTTCCTGTACATAGCCAATCTGTAAATAGCACACCCAACTACCTCATCCCCATATTGTTACTTATCCTCTTGCACCCCAGTATCTCTACTTGCGCATCATCATCTGCACATCTATCACTCCAGTGTTAATGTTAAATTGTAATTATTCCACCTCTATGGCCTATTTATTGCCTTACCTCTCTACTCTTCTACATTTGCACACACTGTACATAGGATTTTTATATTGTGTTATTGACTGTACGTTTGTTTATGTGTAACTCTGTGTTGTTGTTTTTGTCACACTGCTTTGCTTTATCTTGGCCAGGTCGCAGTTGTAAATAACAACTTGTTCTCAACTGGCCTACCTGGTTAAATAAATGTGAAATAAATAAAAATAAACCGCCTTAGCTTTCAGCAAATCTGTCAGAGGAGTGACTACGGTAGAGAGTTCCTACAGAAACTACGGTAATAACCAATCATTCCCAAGAAACACATCAATTCCTATTAGTAGTTGGCGGTGGAAAAGCATCAATAGCTATCACTTTAGCCCGAACAGGACGCACTTCACCCTGCCCAACCACCTTACCAAGGTACGCAACGGTCACCTGAGCAAACTCACACTTAGCCAGATCGATAGTGAGGCGACACGGAGCCAGGCGGTCGAACAAGGCTTCAATACGAGACAGATCCTCCCAAGTATCTGCATATATCACTACATCGCCCAGATAAACAGAGAGAGGAAGTGATAAACAGATAACAGCGCACCTGACTAGACCGGAGACAACCCTATTCATAAGGAGCTGAAAAGTGGCAGGTGCATTACGTAGGCCGAAACCCATAACCGAATACGAGTACAGACCGGAGCGTGTAATAAAGGCAGTGATTTCACTTGACCTACTCGTCAGTGGCACTTCACAAGACCCCCACTTGTCACGACCCGGCTCACAAACTTAGCTGCTCCGACTTGATCAACGCAGTCCTCCATCCGAGGAAAAAGAAATGAATCTGGCTTAGTGACATTGTTTACCTTAATGGTAGTCCGTACAAAATCTGTTTGTCCCATCCGGTTTACTGACCAAGATACAGGGAGAAGCCCAGCTGGAGAAAGAAGGCTCTGCAATATCACTATCCAGCATGTACCTGGATCTCAGCATCCAGGTAACGGCGTTTCGCTGAAGAAACTCTATAGAACCGCGGACGGATGGGGTCAACATTCGTAACGTCAATATTCTATTAAGTTTGTAGGTTTATCAGAAAGCAAAACTGGAAAACTCAGAATCAGACCAAAAAACTCATCTCTCCTATCAGCAGGTAGACGAGCGAGAAGGCTATACAGAAGATCCAGTTTCTCTGAATTTTTCAATCTACCCTGTAGTACGCAATCTTCTGGACCAGGGATCTCCTCCTTACTATGCAGGGACCTAGCATGACAAGAAGAACCCAGCAATGTAACAGTACCGGACAAAAGTACAGGTTTACCATCCTCTGCGGACTCCCACTCTTTGGGCCCCAAAGGTAACGTGGATAATAGGATTTTGGCAGATTTTACATGGGACAGTTGGTGCGCTTTCCTCCGTTTCGGAGTAGCAACTAGATAGTTTTGCTCAGTGCACAACCGTATATGGACCTTGAAACTTGGCTTGAAAAGGAGAACCAACAATTTGCAGCCGAGCAAGAACCTGATCACCTGGACCTAAAGCGATGAGGCTCATCTTGCCGATCAAATATTCTTTTCAACCTCCCCTGGGAAGATGAAAGCTTCTCTTTAGCCATCTCACCAGCGACGTACAGGCGGAAATCACACAGAGAAGATAACAAGGACTGAGGTGTCTTGGGAGACTTCCAGACATCCTGGAGGACCGCTAGAAGCCCCATGCACACTATGTCCGAACACTAGGTCATTTGGACAGAAACCTGTGCTCTCCTGCGAAACCTCGCTGGTGGCTAACAGTAACCACGGCAACCCACACTCCTAATCCTTATCCATCGCCGTACGATAAGCTTTCAACAAAGACTTAAGTGTTTGATGGAAAATGTTCCAGCGCTCCTTGACTCTGAGCGTGATAGGCGCTAGACAAATCGTGTTTAATATGGAAACGCCATTGGAGAACCTGACCAAACAGATTAGGGGTGAAATCAGAACCTTGGTCACTCTGAATAATTTTAGGGATTCCAAACAGTGAGATAAAAGCTTTGACACAGTTTAGCACAGACTTAGTCGTGATGGACCTGAGAGGATAGGCAGCAGGAAACCTAGTGGTCTGACGCATCACAGTGAACAGGTAATTACAACCCTTTTTAGAATGAGGTAGAGGACCAACACAGTCAATAATCAGATACTCAAAACGTTGGCTGAGTACGGGACTAGGAAACAGCGGTACCGGCTTAATAACGTGATTAGGTTTACCCTTTTAATTGACAGTTGTGACAGGTTGATGAACTCAGAAACATCCCTCTTTAACCAAGGCCAAAATAAAATGTCTCAGTATGCGACTGCAGGTTCTCTTCACGCCCAGATGTCCAACAATATCGTTGTGGGAAGTTTGTAACACCAACTCACAAAACATAACTGGTACCACAACCTGACTTAATAGCCTCCCCCACAAAACAACTACTACGAGGCACCCGCTTCCTGTTCAGGACATATATCCTGGAGAAAATAGCCATGGGTGACATCTCCCAACTGTTCCACAGGCACAATTTGGTCACGCAACTCTTTTAATTTGGGGTCAGCCCGTAACGGATCACAGGAAAAGTAGTGACAGATTTCTTTGTAACATCGTTAGCCGGCTGTGAAGATAACTCTTGTGCAAACTCAACATGAGTGTCACGATCCTCGTCTTCTGACGATATCGCGAAATCACTGTCGGAGAACGTGGACCAATACGCAGCAGGTTGTGATGCTCAACATCATGTTTATTGAACACGTTGGTCGCGAAAAAACAATAAATGCAGACAACACGACAGGAGACAGTTTCGCAGGCTATAACTAGCAGTGCAAAAAAACAACTACCCACGAAACACAAAGACAAACACACCCTACTATATAGGACTCCCAATCAAAGGCAACTCAACACACCTGCCTTCAATTGAGAGTCCAACCCCCAATCAACTAGACATAGAAACACAGACATAGACCAGTGACAAACCCCATAATACATACATCAACTACCCTCTGCCACGTCCTGACCAAACTACAATAACCAAATATACTCTATACTGGTCAGGACGTGACAATGAGTCTGTTTATCAGCCCTTTTTAAAGTTCTAAATCGTTGGCGGTAAGCCTCAGGAACCAATTTATGAATCTGTAACACAGCCATTTTAACCTTATCATAGCTGACATTGTCAGCTATACCAAGAGCTGAATATGCTTCCTGCGCATTCAGTCAAAACACTGCAACATCAGAATCAGGCCAACTCTTAGCGTCAGCAAACACGCTCAAACAATGAAAAGAATGTCTCAGGGTCCTTCTCGTTCAATTTTGTCAACAGCCGTAAGTTTCCAACATTATCAAATGTGTCCGGGGCACGACTGACAGGAGCAACCCCTAGGTAAATCTGGGTCACCTTCCCAGAGCAACCCCCACCAACCCACCCAAGAGCATTCCTTCCCAAACCAATTCTAGGAGCTCTTGTTGCAGCTTGATTTAAGCACCGCCAAATCCTGTTTAAATTCCAATTCCTTTTCATACTTAACTGTAACATAATCATGCTCCAGCTTAACACAATCATCAATTAAGCATCTCAATCAATTAAGCATCTCAATCAATTAAGCATCTCCAATCCAAAGTTAAATCTACAATTGGCTTCCTATTTCGCAACAATGCTTCCTTCACTCATGCTGCCAAACTTACCCTCGTAAAACTGACTATCCTACCGATCCTTGACTTCGGCGGTGTCATTTACAAATCAGTCCCCAACACTACTCAGCAAATTGGATGAAGTCTATCACAGTGCCATCTGTTTTAATCCATGCTTTTGTTACTTCTAGGCTCGACTACTGCAATGCTCTACTTTCCGGCTACCCGGATAAAGCACTAAATAAACTTCAGTTAGTGCTAAATACGGCTGCTAGAATCCTGACTCGAACCAAAAAATTTTATCATATTACTCCAGTGCTAGCCTCCCTACACTGGCTTCCTGTTAAGGCAAGGGCTGATTTCAAGGTTTTACTGCTAACCTACAAAGCATTACATGGGCTTGCTCCTACCTATCTTTCCGATTTGGTCCTGCAGTACATACCTACAGGTACGCTACGGTCACAAGACGCAGGCCTCCTAATTGTCCCTAGAATTTCTAAGCAAACGGCTGGAGGTAGGGCTTTCTCCTATAGAGCTCCATTTTTATGGAATGGTCTGCCTACCCATGTGAGAGACGCAGACTCAGTCTCAACCTTTAAGTCTTTACTGAAGACTTATCTCTTCAGTAGGTCCTATGATTAAGTATAGTCTGGCCCAGGAGTGTGAAGGTGAACGGAAAGGCTGGAGCAACGAACCGCCCTTGCTGTCTCTGCCTTGCCGGTTCCCCTCTCTCCACTGGGATTCTCTGCCTCTAACCCTATTACAGGGGCTGAGTCACTGGCGTACTGGTGTTCTTCCATGCCATCCATGGGAGGGGTGCGTCACTTGAGTGGGCTGAGTCACTGACGTGGTCTTCCTGTCTGGGTTGGCGCCCCCCCCTTGGGTTGTGCCGGGGCGGAGATCTTTGTGGGCTATACTCGGCCTTGTCTTAGGACGGTAAGTTGGTGGTTGTAGACATCCCTCTAGTGGTGTGGGGGCTGTGCTTTGGCAAAGTGGGTGGGGTTATATCCTGCCTGTTTGGCCCTGTCTGGGGGTTTCATCGGATGGGGCCACAGTGTCTCCTGATCCCTCCTGTCTCAGCCTCCAGTATTTATGCTGCAGTAGTTTATGTGTTGGGGGGCTAGGGTCAGTCTGTTACATCTGAAGTATTTCTCTTGTCTTATCCGGTGTCCTGTGTGAATTTAAATATGCTCTCTCTAATTCTCTCTTTCTCTCTTTCTTTCTTTCTCTCAGAGGACTTGAGCCCTAGGACCATGCCTCAGGACTACCTGGCATGATGACTCCTTGCTGTCCCCAGTCCACCTGGCCGTGCTGCTGCTCCAGTTTCAACTGTTCTGCCTGCGGATATGGAACCCTGACCTGTTCACCGGACGTGCTTGTTGCACCCTCGACAACTACTATGATTATTATTATTTGACCATGCTGGTCATTTATGAACATTTTAACATCTTGACCATGTTCTGTTATAATATCCACCCGGCACAGCCAGAAGAGGACTGGCCACCCCTCATAGCCTGGTTCCTCTCTAGGTTTCTTCCTAGGTTTTTGGCCTTTCTAGGGAGTTTTTCCTAGGGAGTTTTTCCTAGCCACCGTGTTTCTTTCACATGCATTGCTTGCTGTTTGGGGTTTTAGGCTGGGTTTCTGTACAGCACTTTGAGGTATCAGCTGATGTACGAAGGGCTATATAAATACATTTGATTTGATTTGTTTTGTCACCAAAGCCCCATATACTACCCACCACTGCAACCTGTATGCTCTCGTTGGCTGTTCCTCGCTACATATTCGTCGCCAAACCCACTGGCTCCAGGTCATCTATAAGTCTTTGCTAGGTAAAGCACCGCCTTATCTCAGATCACTGGTCTCCATAGCAACACCCACCCGTAGCACGCGCTCCAGCAGGTATATTTCACTGGTCATCCCCAAAGCCAACACCTCCTTTGGCCGCCTTTCCTTCCAGTTCTCTGCTGCCAATGACTGGAACGAATTGCAAAAATCACTGAAGCTGGAGTCTTGTATGTCCCTCACTAACTTTAAGCATCAGCTGTCAGAGCAGCTTACAGATCGCTGCAGCTGTACACAAGCCATCTGTAAATAGCCCACCCAATCAACTACCTACCTCATCACCATATTTGTTCTTATGCTCTTTTGCACACCAGTATTTCTACTTGCACATCCTCATCTGCACACATATCACTCCAGTGTAAATTCCTAAATTGTAATTTCTTCGCCACCATTGGCCTATTTATTGCCTTCCCTCCTTACTTCATTTGCACACACTGTATACATATTTTTCTATTGTGTTATTGACTGTATGTTTGTTTATTCCATGTGTAACTCTGTTGTTTGTGTCGAACTGCTTTGCTTTATCTTGGCCAGGTCACAGTTGTAAATGAGAACTTGTTCTCAACTGGCCTACCTGGTTAAATAAAGGTGAAATAAAACATAAATAACATTTTAAAAATCATGCTCTAGCTGTAACAGAAGCAGTTATTTCTGTTGTTCAAAAGAAAGACAACTAACAGACGTTGTAACGAAACCGGGAGACGGCTGAGCCAAAGGCTGCCCCAGTGGTAACTTTAAGTATATCTCTCTCCATCAGATTGGCCTTCAATATCAACCTAACAGACTTTTTTTTTTTACTTGTATCACTAATTTCAACATGGTTGTGATCAGCGATCTTCAACAGACGTTCTTCAGTACATCATTCTAACAGTTCCTGGTGGAACGCGAATTGAACTTGTCTACTTCCCCTCTGCTGAGCGCACCAGACCACAACAAGAGAAAACAACCAATCACACTGGGTACTACAGGAGATAGATGAGATACATAAAGGAGCTTCACCAAATCCTACAATAACTCAACCCTAGTCTTCGTGGAGACAATTACGCACTGTATAGCCCTATAGGCATGGAAAAACCCAAGCTATGGATGTGGCCCCCCGCGACAACCGCTCAGTCCACGGACACCACACAAAAACAACAAAATAACCATTCCCAACATGTTCCAAAGTGGAACACGTCGCTAAGCTTAACAGGGGAAAGAACAGCTATAGCTTCCGGGTAGCAAATAGCACCACCCTACCCAAATCTCCCACTGAGGTACACAGCCGATTTGTACTCACCTCCTCGGACCGATGTCCCAAAAGCAAGTAGAGCAAGAGTTTCCAGTCTGGACAGGGGCCTGGAAACTAACCAATGTTCCTCTCCCAAGGCAGCACACAACCAACTGTCCACCGCAGTGGCAAGTTTACCAAACCACGCAACTCCGTCTCTACGGCACAATACCAAACACTTAATAAGACTATGCAGTGAATACCAACCAAAGCACATCCCAATTAGCGTCAGCCCATCATAATGCAACAAAATGTCTAGAATCCATCGTTATTATCCTGGACGAGCCCCAACTTGTCACGAACCGGCTCGTAGCCTGTAACAAAAACGCAGAGATCAAGTAATAACAAAAATATATTTATTAACTGAAGTACACTATATACAATTGCCAATGGTGTCTGTGTGTAAGTGCTGCGTGCATAGATGGTGATAATGAGAGGTGTTGAGAGGTGCCAAAACAAACAAGCCTAGTTGTGTCCCATTTTGCTGACGACACTCCCGGCTCTGCCCACCAAGGATTCGGCAGACGGAGGATCGTCACAGCTTCCAATTGTGTGGCAACAGTTTGGGGAAGGGCCTTTCCTATTTCAGCACAATGCCCCCCGTACGCAAAGCGAGGTCAATACAGATTTTTTTTTTTGTTTTTTTGTCGCGATCGGTGTGGAAGAACTTGACTAGCCTGCACCAAGCCCTAACCTCAACTCCATTGAAAACCTTTGGGATTAATTGGAAACGCCGACTGCGAGCCGGGCCAAATCGCAATAACATCAGTGCCCGACCTCACTAATGCTCTTGTGGTCGCAGCAATGTTCCAACATCTAGTGGAAAGCCTTCCCAGAAGAGTGGAGGGCTGTTATAGCAGCAATGTTCCAACATCTAGTGGAAAGCCTTCCCAGAAGAGTGGAGGCTGTTATAGCAGCAATGATCCAACATCTAGTGGAAAGCCTTCCCAGAAGAGTGGAGGCTGTTATAGCAGCAATGTTCCAACATCTAGTGGAAAGCCTTCCCAGAAGAGTGGAGGCTGTTATAGCAGCAATGTTCCAACATCTAGTGGAAAGCCTTCCCAGAAGAGTGGAGGGCTGTTATAGCAGCAATGTTCCAACATCTAGTGGAAAGCCTTCCCAGAAGAGTGGAGGCTGTTATAGCAGCAATGTTCCAACATCTAGTGGAAAGCCTTCCCAGAAGAGTGGAGGCTGTTATAGCAGCAATGTTCCAACATCTAGTGGAAAGCCTTCCCAGAAGAGTGGAGGCTGTTATAGAAGCAAAAGGGGGGGGACCAACTCCATATGAACGCCCATGATTTTTGGAACGAGATGTTCGACTTATAGCAGTTGTCCACATATTTTTAGTCATGTAGAAATATCTTAGATCGCAGACACAATTCTCTTGGGGGACACTGTCATTAGAATAACACGTGCGACTGGCCAACAGTTTTCCATCCTCTTTGGATTGGCTGACCGAAAAATATCCTTCCGTTACGTCTGGCTGAAGTATCCAATCAAAATAACATCTAAAAAACATCTGGCCAATATGATGAGAGTGGGCGGGACATCCTCCAGAAAAGCAATACTTCTTTGGTGTCAGTAGCTTCATAATTTTTTTATTTATTTTTTTAAATTGTTTTAAGCGTCAGAATTTGTGTGTTGTCCTGACAAAGTTGCTGGAGTTTAATAATAGCTATAGAGATTAAATTGCCTACAACGTACAGTTCTGTTATGGAACTGGACAAAATGGACGAGAACGACTGGAAATATCACGGAGAGGGCAACAAAAGCCTAGTGGTTTCTAATGTCCAGGTAAAGCTAGCTAATGTTAGGTCAGTAGTTTAAAATCTGGGTAGCTAGCATATGCTACTAACTTAGCTAGGTAGCTAATATGTTAGCTAACTGGTCAGGTTATCTGGCGCCGTCCAAGGTCTGTAAAAGCGGAACAGTGGAAAGTAAAATATTGTTTATTTTACTTGTCATTAGATTGTTTGCCAAGGAGTCATCTGATTATCGTGGTATCTTTTTTCTTCTTGTTCTTCTTCACACCAGCTGCTAGCTACCAAACATCATGCTAGCGTCGTAGCTAACGTTAGCCACATTTAGTGCCTTGGAAATCAAACTAGCAATGTATTTACGGTAGCTAGCTAGCTAACTTTAACCTTGCTGAGTTATCACATGGGTTAAAAGCAAATGACTCTCACTTCACCTTATTTTATATTTAGGTACCTTGTTTTAAAATGATTTCCCATGTTGATACTTGTTCAACACTCTTCCTATCCAGCACGCCAGAGTCCTTCGTCTCCTGAAGTATTCTACAGAAGATGCCGAAAACTCACATAAGGTTAGAAAATCTTTTCCTGTGTCCCATCAGTTGATTTCTCTTTTCATAACAATTTACAACCATAACCTGTCAGATTTGGTTTATTCTGTGAACCGTTTAGTGTATTTTATTGTGGTTAATCAACAACTCAAATCAAACTCCCTGTATTGGTTGGGTTTCATGTGATAATTTAAAAGGAATTTAGGGGGACATTTTCGTTTTTGGAAATCAATATTTGTGGGAGCCAGGCGACGTTGCCACCATATTCTGATCTTTGGTCAGTTTTGTATTTTTTTCGCCCCACTAAAGGTTAGGATTGATGGAGGGGTTATCTGACCCCAGATCTGTACATTACTTGTGTAAGGCTGTCAAAGGTCCCAGTTTAGGGTTAATGGCTTTCGTTGACCGCTTGTATCAAACCAAGCAAGTGAAGGCACAAACACAAGTATCCGTCATTGCATTTTACATAGCGCTCTGAAAAATGAACACTCCAGGATTGTCAACAGGAATCTAATTTCTCTTGACGATCTGTTTCTTCTCTTCCAGACAACAGAACAAGCTTTCCGCCACATACAGAACATTGTTGACTATAGTCAAAATGTCATGAAGCCACTGCTGGGGGAGAAATTCGTCCACAACGGAGTAAGACATATATACTTCTGTGCTAACCATATTGTTGTAGATATGATGTTGCCTTTTCTCCAATATGTTATGAGATTTAACTGTTTGGTTAAAAGACAGTTCTTTGTCACATGTTACTAATAAAGTTATCAAATGCAGTTGAAAGGTTATGGTCAGTTCTGTTCCCTGATACAGCTTTGTATAATAGTATATGCTATAGATGCATTTCAATCAATACATTGTTGTTTGTGTAGGAGGCTGTGAAGCTCCCGCTGGACTTTGTCCGACAGCTGTCATTGAAGGTTCAGCAAGAAAGGCCAGGTACTTGTTTTTTTTGTTGTTGTTGTTGTCAGGGTTTGGCATCTTCAGGTTGTCATGAAATATGACACATCACATTTCCTTGTGTTGTTGTGGAATATATCAGCAGACTAAGCTGTGGGACGTGTCCGTGTGTGTGCGTGTGGATTTGTGTGTGCGTGTGGACTTGTGTGTGGACGTGTGTGTGTGGACTTTTCGTTGGGGGAGGGGGACTTGTCGTGTGTGAAGTTAGTGGTGACAGAATGCTATCAACAGGTAATGGAATCTACAGTCTATGTGTCTGAGAACCTAAATGGAACTCCTTAAGTGCTTTGGATTTATTTAATCATTATGAGGAAAGGACTGCCTTCTTTATGACTATAGTTAAAAACCTACGCATCAACGACCAGTTCCCAGACACAGGTGGTCCTAGTCAGGGATTAAAAATCAGTCTCAAAGGAGATTCTCTGTTTTAGTTCAGAACTAGGCTTAATGTGTCTGGGGAAAACTGCCCCAAAATGTCTGTGACTTTAAGTTGTCGTGAATGTGTTATAACAACCCACTTGTCTGTGTATTCCATGTCATGGCAGAGTCTCGCTGTGATAAAGTGATGGATACGTTTAGTGGATGTGCCTTGTGTCTGCCTAACCTCACCCAGCTCTCCTGCTGCTGCAGCAGAGAACACAGACCTCCTCTCTGTATAGAGATAAAGGTACAGTCTCAGTCCTCTCTCTATAGAGATAAAGGTACAGTCTCAGACCTCCTCTCTATAGAGCTACAGTCTCAGTCCTCCTCTCTATAAAGGTACAGTCTCAGACCTCCTCTCTATAGAGATAAAGGTACAGTCTCAGACCTCCTCTCTATAGAGATAAAGGTAGTCTCAGTCCTCTCTCTATAGAGATTAAGGTACAGTCTCAGTCCTCCTCTCTATAAAGGTACAGTCTCAGTCCTCTCTATAGAGATAAAGGTACAGTCTCAGTCCTCTATAGAGATTAAGGTACAGTCTCAGTCCTCTATAAAGGTACAGTCTCAGTCCTCCTCTCTATAAAGGTACAGTCTCAGTCCTCTCTATAGAGATAAAGGTACAGTCTCAGTCCTCTATAGAGATTAAGGTACAGTCTCAGTCCTCTATAAAGGTACAGTCTCAGTCCTCCTCTCTATAAAGGTACAGTCTCAGTCCTCTCTATAGAGATAAAGGTACAGTCTCAGTCCTCTCTATAAAGGTACAGTCTCAGTCCTCTCTATAAAGGTACAGTCTCAGTCCTCCTCTCTATAAAGGTACAGTCTCAGTCCTCTCTATAAAGGTACAGTCTATGGGCCCTGGTAAAAAGTAGCACACACACTACCGTTCAAAAGTTTGGGGTCACTTAGAAATGTCCTTGTTTTTTTGTCCATTAAAATAACAACAAATTGATCATAAATACAGTTTAAACATTGTTAATGTTGTAAATGACTATTGTAGCTGGAAATGGCAGATTTTTTTTATGGAATATCTACATAGGTGTACAGAAGCCCATTATCAGCAACCATCACTCCTGTGTTCCAATGGCATGTTGTGTTAGCTAATCCAAGTTTATCATTAAAAAGGCTAATTAAAAGGCTAATTGATCATTAGAAAACCCTTTTGCAATTATGTTGGCACAGCTGAAAACTGTTGTTCTGATTTAAAGAAGCAGACTAGTTGAGTATCTGGAGCATCAGCATTTGTGGGTTCAATTACAGGCTGAAAATGGCCAGAAACAAAGACCTTTCTTCTGAAACTCATCAGTCTATTTGTTCTGAGAAATTAAGGCTATTCCATGCAAGAAATTGCCAAGAAACTGAAGATCTCGTACAACGCTGTGAACTGCGCAAACTGGCTCTAACCAGAATAGAAAGAGTAGTGGGAGGCCCCGGTGCACAACTGAGCAAGAGGACAAGTACATTAGTGTGTCTAGTTTGAGAAACAGACGCCTCACAAGTCCTCAACTGGCAGCTTCATTAAATAGTACCTGCAAAACCCCAGTCTCAACGTCAACAGTGAAGAGGTGACTCCAGGATGCTGGCCTTCTAGGCAGAGTTGCAAAGAAGAAGCCATATCTCAGACTGGCCAATAAAAAGAAAAGATTAAGACGGGCAAAAGAACACAGACACTGGACAGAGGAAATCTGCCTGGAAGGCCAGCATCCCGGAGTCGCCTCTTCACTGTTGACGTTGAGACTGGTGTTTTATGTTTGTTTTATGGGTACTATTTACTGAAGCTGCCTCTTTCTATTCTGCTTAGAGCCAGTTACACAGCGTTGTACGAGATCTTCAGTTTCTTGGCATTTTCTCGCCTTCATTTTTCAGAACAAGTTTCAGAAGAAAGGTCTTTGTTTCTGGCCATTTTGAGCCTGTAATCGAACCCACAAATGCGGATGCTCCAGATACTCAACTAGTCTAAAGAAGGACAGTTTTATTGCTTCTTTAAATCAGAACAACAGTTTTCAGCTGTGCTAATATAATTAGAAAAGGGTTTTCTAATGATCAATTAGCCTTTTAAAATGATAAACTTGGATTAGCTAACACAATGTGCCATTGGAACACAGGAGTGATGGTTGCTGATAATAGGCCTCTGTACGCCAATGTAGATATTCCATAAAAAAATCTGCCGTTTCCAGCTACAATAGTCATTTACAACATTAACAATGTCTACACTGTACTTCTGATCAATTTGATGTTGTTTTAATGTACAAAAAAAGGGGGCTTTTCTTTCAAACACAAGGACATTTCTAAGTGACCCCAAACTTTTGAGAGGGAGAGAGACTGACCATTTGGGACAGCCTCAGTCATCTCCCTTTTTTTTTTTAAATACATTTTAGGATGGAGCTACAGTCGTAGAAGAGTAGGACGTTACTGCTCAGTGAGAAACACAGTAGAGCTGGTTTTCAAAACCAATTTACATTCCTGGTTAAACAATGATTAAATAAACAGATTATATAAACTTGACAGAGTATTTAAATATACACAGACGGTGAAAAGACAAATGTGATGATACTCCTATTATAAGGAAAAGGTTTAGACCTGGGTTACTGAATACAGGATAAATGGAAGGATGAGTCAGAAGTCATGGGTTTTAGAAGTCAAGGGATGAAAGGATGTGTGTGTTTTAGCTATATAAAAAAAATTGCCGTTTTGTTGAAATCAGTTAATCAACTCAGCCACAGTGACTCACTTCTGGTCTTGTGTTTTACAGCCCAAATGTGGATTTCTGCCATCCTCTAGGCACGTTACGAAGGAAATCAAACACAAGGTGTGCCGCTTCTGTATGCATCAGCATTTTAAGGTGAGTTCCTATTGTTTCGGGAAGGGACACTGGAATAACCTGTTGTACTGCATTCGTTTGATGACCTTCAGGGTTCTTCAATGAGAAATGACGTGTACGTTACCTAAACAAATAGAACAAGAGCACACATCCGCTTCATTTGACTGGTCCTTTTGACTATACCAGAGAATAGACAGGGGTCTAGGACATTTACTAGGACAGCCAGGCACCAGAGAATAGACGGGGGTCTAGGACATTTACTAGGACAGCCAGGCACCAGAGAATAGACGGGGGTCTAGGACATTTACTAGGAGCCAGGCACCAGAGAATAGACGGGTCTAGGACATCTACTAGGAGCCAGGCATTTGTTCTTGTGAAAGTTGAGTGTTTATGATCACTATCTGCCCCCTGGTGGTGAGACTGGATAACTGCACGTGGTGGAGACAGACTGACTGATTTTGGTGCTCTTCTCTCTAACTCAACAGTTGGCCCATGGAAAGTGGAAACGGCTGAGCCGGTACTGTCCTTTGGACCTGTTCTCAGGGTAAGTAACAGTACACGTCACCTGCCCAGTTATCAATTTAAAGGGCTTTATTGACATGGGAAACATATGTTTACATTTCCAAAGCAAGTGAAATAGACAAACAATAAATAAATAAAAAATTAACAGTAAACATTACACTCACAAAAGTTCCAAAAATAATAAAGACCTTTCACATCATATGTCTATATACAGTGTTGTAATAATATGCAAATAGTTAAAAGTACAAAAGGGTAAATCAATAAAAATGGGTTGTATTTACAATGGTGTCCCGTGTGGCTCAGTTGGTAGAGCATGGTGTTTGCAACGCCAGGGTTGTGGGTTCGATTCCCACGGGGGACCAGTACGGAGAGAAAAAAAAAAAAAATGTATGCATTCACAACTGTAAGTCGCTCTGGATAAGAGCGTCTGCTAAAATGACTAAAATGTGTTTGTTCTTCACTGGTTGACCTTTTCTTGTGGCAACAGGTCACACATCTCGCTGCTGTGATTGTCCATGTCTTGTGGTACACACGGTATATCTACAAACGTTGATCTGACAATGTTCGGAACCTGGTGCTCTGGTTTTTACATATGATTCCGCAGCGTGTGAATAAAGAGCCATGTATCTCTCTCTCTCTCTCTCTCTCTCTCTCTCTCTCTCTCTCTCTCTCTGTCTCTCTGTGTCTCTGTGTCTCTGTCTCTCTCTGTCTCTCTCTGCTTAGGAACAAACAGAGAATGTCCCTAGCCATCAAGCACTTGATAGAGGAACCTCAAAACAACTTTAAAATCTTCAAGGTATGGATCTTCTGCGGTACAAGCCCACACTGCAACAGAAGTCCTCTCGCTGTATTACACAATGTCTTATTTCACTCTCACCTGTCTTGTCTCTATCCAGACTGGACCATTAAACCTGTCTGTCTCTATTCAGACTGGATCTCTAGCTGACAGGGTTATTAAACCTGTCTGTCTCTATTCAGACTGGATCTATAGACAGGGTTATTAAACCTGTCTGTCTCTATTCAGACTGGATCTATAGACAGGATTATTAAACCGGTCTGTCTCTATTCAGACTGGATCTATAGCTGTCAGGGTTATTAAACCTGTCTCTCTATTCAGACTGGATCTATAGACAGGATTATTAAACCGGTCTGTCTCTATTCAGACTGGATCTATAGACAGGGTTATTAAACCTGTCTGTTCTCTATTCAGACTGGATCTATAGACAGGATTATTAAACCGGTCTGTCTCTATTCAGACTGGATCTATAGACAGGATTATTAAACCTGTCTGTCTCTATCCAGACTGGATCTATAGACAGGGTTATTAAACCTGTCTGTTCTCTATTCAGACTGGATCTATAGACAGGATTATTAAACCGGTCTGTCTCTATTCAGACTGGATCTATAGACAGGGTTATTAAACCTGTCTGTTCTCTATTCAGACTGGATGTATAGACAGGGTTATTAAACCGGTCTGTCTCTATTCAGACTGGATCTATAGACAGGATTATTAAACCGGTCTGTCTCTATTCAGACTGGATCTATAGACAGGGTTATTAAACCTGTCTCTCTATTCAGACTGGATTTATAGACAGGATTATTAAACCTGTCTGTCTCTATTCAGACTGGATCTATAGACAGGGTTATTAATCCTGTCTGTCTCTATCCAGACTGGATCTATAGACAGGGTTAATAATCCTGTCTGTCTCTATCCAGGGTGGAGAGTGTATCTACAGCTGTAAGGATGATGCAGACGTGTTACAGGACGTAGATGAATTGGCTCAGCATCTACGGCCGTACTTCCTCCCTAGTGGCAGCCTTATGAACGGACACCAGTCCAGTAAGGTTGGTATCTACGTTATATTCTGCGTCCTAAATTATACCCTGTATAGTGTACTACTATTGACCAAAGCCCTGAGGGTTCTCAAACTCAACTCTGGATCTCAGCCAGTTCCACTGCGTTTTCACTGTTCCCCTCCAATCAGGGTCTGATTTAGACCTGGGACACCAGGTGGGCGATTCCCCTCTAATCAGGGACTGATTTAGACCTGGGACACCAGGTGGGTGATTCCCCTCCAATCAGGGTCTGATTTAGACCTGGGACACCAGGTGGGCGATTCCCCTCCAATCAGGGACTGATTTAGACCTGGGACACCAGGTGGGTCCAATTTAATGATCAGGTAGAACAGAAAACCAGCAGGCTCTGTCCCTCGTAGGGTCAGAGTTGAATACCTCTGACATGGGGAATAGGGTGCAATTTGGGTAGGGCTGTCCCCAACAAAAAAATATTCTTGGTCGACCGAGAGTAGTCTTCGTTGGTCGAAATGTTTTTAAACGTGTATTCTTTTTCATATATGAATACACCCTGTGTGTTTTTTAATAAAATCAACTTTCTGTAACGAGCTTGTCTGATGCTTTAAGCACGTTGTTTGGTTAAGTAATTAAGACACACAAGACTGGAGGGAGCCAGAGATCAAGATAGCCTTACCAAAATAAATAGACCTGTTTCCGACCCCTTCTCTCTTGCTGCTGGCCTTCCCAGATTCTGCCGTTACGCTCTCAAAGGTGCAGACAACAGGCTACACCAGGGGGTCGACAACCTTTTCCAGGTGGTCGGAAACAGGGGGTCGGGGGGTCAGGGGGTCGACTTTTCCAGGGGGTAGACAACCTTTTCCATTTGAAGTGCCAATTTATCTTACCGTTCCTACCGACCTGCGTGACAGTTCTGATCTTCATTTTGCACATTTTGGTTCAACAGTTTAAGTTTAATTTTATAATAGTTTATCTCAGTCATTGTCATGTTTTTAATCCTAAATTCAATCTACATCCAAATTATATACATCTATAAGTAAATTCTATACCGAACAAAAAATGGAAACGTAACAATTTGACTGAGTTACAGTTCATATAAAGAAATCAGTCAATTTAAATAATTAAATTAGACCCCTAATCTATGGATTTCACATGACTGGGAATACAGATATGTATCTGTTGGTCATAGATACCTTAAAACAAAAAGGTAGGGGCGTGGATCAGAAAACCAGTCAGTATCTGGTGTGACCACCATTTAGCCTCATGCAGCGCGACACATCTCCTTCACATAGAGTTGATCAGGCTGTTGATTGTGGCCTGTAGAATGTTGTCCCACTCCTCTTCAATGGCTGTGCCAAGTTGCTGGATATCGGCGGGAACTGGAACACGCTGTCGTACATGTCGATCCAGAGCATCCCAAACATGCTCAATAGGTGACGTGTCTGGTGAGTATACAGGCCATGGAAGAACTGGGACATTTTCAGCTTCCAGGAATTGTGTCCAGATTCTTGTGACATGGGGCAGTGCATTATCATGCTGAAACATGAGGTGATGGTGGTGGATGAACGGCACGACAATGGGCCTCAGGATCTCGTCACGGTATCTCTGTGCATTCAAATTGCCATCGATAAAATGCAAATTTGTTGTCCATAGCTTACGCCTTCCCATATCGTAAATTCTCTAAAATGACGGAGAAATAAGCTTTTTGTGGGTCGAACATTTCTGGGATTTTTTTTTATTTCAGCTCATGAAATATGGGACAAACTCTTAACATGCTGCTTTTATATTGTTGTTCAGTATATGTAAAAATAGCCTACATAAAGCCAACAAATACAAAAATTGCAGCCTGCAGGTAGAAAATATCTTGACGTTTCAAAATAAATATCCTATAAATCACATTGGCTACACATGGCCTGTTTGCAACAAACTTGGAAACATTGTATCAACTGTGTCCATCCAGCCCAAAACTTGTGATAGCAAACTTTTGCAACGTTGTATAAAAATAATACATTTGAAGAACTGTCATTCTCAATGGACTTATAAAGACACTTTTGTTTACTTGCTGTTTTGAGGTGAAGAAAACGTTCCTTTTGAGAAGCGCCACAACTCATCAGTGGTGGTGAATTAAGCCAATCAGACATTTGCATTGCAGGCCAGGTAGCCTATAGACTTCTAGATGTGTAATCAGGTGCGTGTCTTTACTCAACATTGACAATTTAATAAATTGTCAACTAGTAAATGGAATAAACCAGAACTAGCAAACAACGCGTCCACTCCGACAAGGACAACGGTAAACGACTAATAATATTGAATGCATTAACAGAAATGACCGTAACCGAACGTTGTAATTGATAATCGATGGGAATTAGCTGTAAATGTAAGGTTACTACTGGTGATTTGATATGTAATGGGGAATTGGTAGACACTTATCAATTTTTTTAAAAGGGAAAACAATTCACAGAATGGAACAATGAATGCGCACAAAATGGCGAGACAAAGGAAGTGCATTTTTAGCTCACTCCCATTGTTGGACCGAGGCATCCCCGCAGGCCTATTCAATGGAGTAGTCCACTGCGACCAGGGCATCCCCGCAGGCCTATTCAATGGAGTAGTCCACTGCGACCAGGGCATCCCCGCAGGCCTATTCAATGGAGTAGTCCACTGCGACCAGGGCATCCCCGCAGGCCTATTCAATGGAGTAGTCCACTGCGACCAGGGCATCCCTGCAGGCCCATTCAATGGAGTAGTCCACTGCGACCGGGGCATCCCCGCAGGCCTATTCAATGGAGTAGTCCACTGCGACCAGGGCATCCCTGCAGGCCCATTCAATGGAGTAGTCCACTGCGACCGGGGCATCCCCGCAGGCCTATTCAATGGAGTAGTCCACTGCGACCAGGGCATCCCTGCAGGCCTATTCAATGGAGTAGTCCACTGCGACCAGGGCATCCCTGCAGGCCCATTCAATGGAGTAGTCCACTGTGACCAGGGCATCCCCGCAGGCCTGTTCAATGGAGTAGTCCACTGCGACCGGGGCATCCCTGCAGGCCTATTCAATGGGACGTTGAATCCTTGTGTGCCATGAAAAAACAAAAATCAACGTATTTGTGACTGCTCCACTACAGAATCTTGGTCTACCAACTGCCTATCAACCAAACAATTAAAATGGGGTCAGCTCTACATTTGTAACTCATCCAGTTTCTCCATCTGTTTTAATGGCCCAGTACAGCCAAGGGGGACGAGCCTCTCCTCATTGCCTGCTTCCTTCTAGGGAGTTTTTACTGGTCACTGTGCTTCTGCTTGGTCTCTGGGGTCGACGCCGGGTTACTGTAAAGCTCTCTGGGGTCGACGCCGGGTTACTGTAAAGCTCTCTGGGGTCGACGCCGGGTTACTGTAAAGCTCTCTGGGGCCGACGCCGGGTTACTGTAAAGCTCTTTGGGGCCGACGCCGGGTTACTGTAAAGCTCTCTGGGGTCGACGACGGGTTACTGTAAAGCTCTCTGGGGTCGACGACGGGTTACTGTAAAGCTCTCTGGGGTCGACGCCGGGTTACTGTAAAGCTCTCTGGGGTCGACGCCGGGTTACTGTAAAGCTCTCTGGGGTCGACGCCGGGTTACTGTAAAGCTCTCTGGGGTCGACGCCGGGTTACTGTAAAGCTCTCTGGGGTCGACGCCGGGTTACTGTAAAGCTCTCTGGGGCCGACGCCGGGTTACTGTAAAGCTCTCTGGGGCCGACGCCGGGTTACTGTAAAGCTCTCTGGGGTCGACGCCGGGTTACTGTAAAGCTCTCTGGGGTCGACGCCGGGTTACTGTAAAGCTCTTTGGGGCCGAGGCCGGGTTACTGTAACACAATGACAACTGCTGATATAAAAAGGTGTTTATAAATACATTTAATTGATTGGTGAGGATTCTGACTTCTCAACCCTATGAGCCCTGGTCAAATGGTACCCTATTCCCTATGGGCCCTGGTCAAATGGTCCCCTATTCCCTATGGGCCCTGGTCAAATGGTCCCCTATTCCCTATGGGCCCTGGTCAAATGGTCCCCTATTCCCTATGGGCCCTGGTCAAATGGTACCCTATTCCCTATGGGCCCTGGTCAAAAGTAGTGCACTACATAGAGAATAGCATGCCATTTGGGACAGTCTTAATGTTCTGTCCTCCTTTCCTGTAACTCTGTTTTAAACCTCCAGGTGGTTCTGAATGAGTTGATCCAGGTGATTGTGAGCGCCCTGTTGAGCTCCTGGGACCCCAGGAAGACTCACCTGTCTGAGGGCAGAGTGAGGTGTGAGGCCAGCCTCCTGCACCGGGACCTGCTACGCAACAGTGAGAGACGGGGAGAATTTTTAAAAAGGCTCATGCATGCTTATAACAAGTTATAAAGCATTATAAACAAGGGTGGTTCGAGCCCTGAATGCTGATTGGCTGACAGCTGTGGTATATCAGACCGTATACTACTGGTATGACAAAACATTTTATTTTTATTGCTCTAATTACGCTGGTAACCAGTTTATAATGGCAATAAGGCACTCCGCGATGCGTCGTGCCTAAGAACAGCCCTTAGCCGTGGTATATTGGCCATATACCACACCCCTTCCTGCCTTAGTGCTTAATTATACTGAATGTGTTACCAAAATATACTGAACCGAAATATAAACGCAACATGCAACAACTTCCAATATGTTACTGAGTTACAGTTCATATGAGGAAACCAGTCCATTGAAATTAATTCATTAGGCCCTAATCTATGGATTTTAACATGACTGGGAATACAGATATGCATCTGTTGGTCACAGATACCTTAAGTGTCCGTAGCTTTATCTCTGCCTGTAGCTTTATCTCTGCCTGTAGCTTTATGTCTGCCTGTAGCTTTATGTCTGCCTGTAGCTTTATGTCTGCCTGTAGCTTTATCTCTGCCTGTAGCTTTATCTCTGCCTGTAGCTTTATGTCTGCCTGTAGCTTTATCTCTGCCTGTAGCTTTATCTCTGCCTGTAGCTTTATGTCTGCCTGTAGCTTTATGTCTGCCTGTAGCTTTATCTCTGCCTGTAGCTTTATCTCTGCCTGTAGCTTTATCTCTGCCTGTAGCTTTATCTCTGCCTGTAGCTTTATCTCTGCCTGTAGCTTTATGTCTGCCTGTAGCTTTATCTCTGCCTGTAGCTTTATGTCTGCCTGTAGCTTTATGTCTGCCTGTAGCTTTATCTCTGCCTGTAGCTTTATGTCTGCCTGTACCATAAACCAGACCGCCACCATGGGGCACTCTGTTTACGATGTTGACATCAGCAAACCACTCGCCCACACGACGACATACACGTGGTTGTGAGGCCGGTTGGACGTACTGCCAAATTCTCTAAAACGACGTTGGAGGAGGGTTATGGTAGAGAAATTAACATTCAATTATCTGGCAGCAGCTCTGTTGGACATTCCTGCAGTCAGCAGGCCAATTGCACTGCTCCCTCAAATCTCGAGACATCTGTGGCATTGTGTTGTGTGACAAAACTGCACATTTTAGAGAGTGGCCTTTTATTGTCCCCAGCACAAGGTGCACCTGTGTAATGATCATGCTGTTTAATCAGCTTCTTGATATGCCACACCTGTCAGGTAGATGGATTATCTTGGCAATGGAGAAATGCTCACTAACAGGGATGTAAACAAACATTTGAGAGAGAGAGAAGCTTTTTGTGCGTATGGAACATTTCTGGGATATTTTTTATTTCATTTCATGGGACCAACACTCTACATGTTACATTTTATATTATTTGTTCAGTGTAGTTTGATGCTTTCATAAGAATAACTAAAATCAACACCCAAACAAACAAACCTTAAATAATTTACATTTTACATATTTGTGTATATATATATTTTTTCTCCCTTCAGCTAACCACTGCCTACCCAAAGATTGTGTCCTGGACAAAATCCTGGGGACTCAGATGCTGGATAGTTTAGACATTGAGGGGTTAAACCCCCTGTTTAAACGAGTGGAGCAGCATCTACAGGACTTTCCTAAAGAGAGGTGAGAACCACAATACTGTTTATTCAGTGGTTTCAGTTCTGAATAATGAATGTCAACACATTTGGCGTGTAATAACCCAGGTAGACCACTAGATGGCGCGTAATAACCCAGGTAGACCACTAGATGGCGCGTAATAACCCAGGTAGACCACTAGATGGCGCGTAATAACCCAGGTAGACCACTAGATGGCGCGTAATAACCCAGGTAGACCACTAGATGGCGCGTAATAACCCAGGTAGACCACTAGATGGCGCGTAATAACCCAGGTAGACCACTAGATGGCGCGTAATAACCCAGGTAGACCACTAGATGGCGCGTAATAACCCAGGTAGACCACTAGATGGCGCGTAATAACCCAGGTAGACCACTAGATGGCGCATAATAACCCAGGTAGACCACTAGATGGCGCGTAATAACCCAGGTAGACCACTAGAATGTAATTGTATGCTGTAAAGTTAAGATTTCCCTTCACTGGAACTAAGGAGCCTATCCCAAACCATGGGGGGAAAAAAAGCTCCAGATCATGATTCCTCCTCCACCAAACTTTACAGTTGGCACTATGCATTGGGGCAGGTAGCGTTCTCCTGGCATACGCCAAACCCAGATTAGTTGGACTGCCAGATGGTAAAGGGTGCTTCATCACTCCAGAGAACTAATTTCCACTGCTCCAAAGTCCAATAGCGGCGAGCGTTACACCACTCCAACCGACGCTTGGCATTACACATGGTGATCTAAGGCTTGTGTGCGGCTGCTCGGTCATGGAAACCCATTTCATGAAGCTCCCGACGAACAGTTCTTGTGCTGACGTTGCTTCCAGAGGCAGTTTGGTACTCAGTGAGTGTTGCAACTGAGGACAGACAATTGTTATGCACTAGGCGGTCCCGTTCTGTGAGCTTGTGTGGCCTGCCACTTCGCGGCTGAACCGCTGTTGGTCCTAGAAGTTTCCACTTCACAATAACAACACTTACAGTTGACCGGGGCAGCTCTAGCAGGGCAGAAACTTGACGAACTGACTTTTTGGAATGGTGGCATCCTATGACGGTGCCATGTTGAAAGTTACTGAGCTCTTCAGTACGGGCCATTCTACTGCCAATGTTTGTCTATGGAGATTGCATACACCTGTCAGCTGAAATAGCCGAATCCACTAATTTGAAGGGGTATCCATTTCAGACCATGAGACATCCCCCAAAAAATCTGTGTTCTCACAAACGTCTGTAGCATCTGAATGGTTTGGCCCCCCCCCCCCGTTTTGGTTTCTATTCAGTTTGGATACAAATGCCGGCTGTACTTCCAAAGTTATATATATCTTAAACATTTTTGGGACTAATGAAACAAATACCAAAAGAGTCTTAAGAAAAAAAAATAATAATAATGACTGACTGTTTTCCTGTAGAAGTAGCCTTCAGATAGATGGGCCGTACAGCCAGAGCTTCCTGGAAAAGATCCAGAACTGTCCAACCGAAGACGACGGCTCTATCGAGTACGCGGTCGGAAAGGTGAGAATACTCTTCTTTCTTACCATGCAACTCTGTAAAACCTGCATTATTTACACAAGGCTTCATAAATATACATTCTATTGTTTAGGGCTTGTTGTTCCCCATTTTGAAATGGATGTAGTCTGTCTAATAAAGTGGATTAAATATATATTTGTCTAATATGGCTGCTTCTCATCAGGTCCACCAGTACAGAGTTGCCATGACGGCCAAGGACTGCTCTATCATGATCACCATAGCAACCTGTGGAGAGGAGGACGGGTGAGGACCTAGTTGAATTCTACCTAGTTGTCCTCTTCTTAACCCACCGTGTGCCTCTTTAGGGCTACAGACCCGTTCCCAGGCTAACCAGTCTATATACTGCCTACAGGTTGGACCAGAGCCTGGAGATCCAGCCTTCGAAGCCTCACTTTACCTACTCCGTGTCCATCCTAGACCTGGACCCTAAACCCTACGAGAGCATTCCTCACCAGAGCAGACTGGACTCCAAGATAGTCAACCACTACCTGAGGAGCACTCTGCCCAACAACCAGGAACTAGCCAATCAGAGTGTCTTCCTGGGTTGGGACAGAGAAGGAGAGGACTGTACTCTGGTGTTCCATCCTGTATAACCGCTCCCTCTGCTGTCTGGCCTCCTGCTTGGTGTTACCAACACACTCCCTCCCCCGTACCCTAACCCCTCTCCTGTACCCTAACCCTAACCCCTCCCCTGTACCCTAACCCCTCCCTCTGCTGTCTGGCCTACCGCTTGGTGTTACCAACACACTCCCTCCCCCGTACCCTAACCCCTCTCCTGTACCCTAACCCCTCCCCTGTACCCTAACCCCTCCCCTGTACCCTAACCCCTCCCCTGTACCCTAACCCCTCCCTCCCCTGTACCCTAACCCCTCCCTCCCCTGTACCCTAACCCCTCCCTCTCCTGTACCCTAACCCCTCCCCCGTACCCTAACCCCTCCCCCGTACCCTAACCCCTCTCCTGTACCCTAACCCCTCCCCCGTACCCTAACCCCTCTCCTGTACCCTAACCCCTCCCTCTCTCCCCTGTACCCTAACCCCTCCCTCTCTCCCCTGTACCCTAACCCCTCCCCCGTACCCTAACCCCTCCCTCTCTCCCCTGTACCCTAACCCCTCCCCCGTACCCTAACCCCTCCCTCTCTCCACTGTACCCTAACCCCTCTCCTGTACCCTAACCCCTCCCTCTCCTGTACCCTAACCCCTCCCCCGTACCCTAACCCCTCTCCTGTACCCTAACCCCTCCCTCTCTCTCCTGTACCCTAACCCCTCCCTCTCTCCCCTGTACCCTAACCCCTCCCCTGTACCCTAACCCCTCCCCGTACCCTAACCCCTCCCCTGTACCCTAATCCCTCCCCCCCTCCCCTGTACCCTAACCCCTACTATCCCCAGACTGAACGCTGCTGTGGAACTGATAGAGCAAAGAGTGAATGACATGAACTTGGAAACATCCTTTTAAAAACTAAAACGATTTGCCATATTATATAACCTGAATTTAGGAAACGGTGGGCTGGGGTGAAGAAGGCTGTTTTTAAAGGCATTGTTTATGGTTGTGTCCCAAATGGCACCTTATTCCCTAGGGGCCTTGGTCAAAGGTAGTGCACTATGTAGGGAACAGGGTGCCATTTGGGAAGCAGACTATGGTGGCACATATGACCCCGGGGTCTTCCGAAGCTCATACCAGGAAGTGACATCTCATGGTGCGAGGCTCTTGAGAGACCAGGGATACATCAAGTCTTTCCTTGGATCCCCTGATTCCTAGGCTACTCTCGCCCAGCCTCCATCTCGCCCAGCCTCCATCTCGCCCAGCCTCCATCTCGCCTCGCCCAGCCTCCATCTCGCCCAGCCTCCATCTCGTCTCGCCCAGCCTCCGTCTCGCCCAGCCTCCATCTCGCCCAGCCTCCATCTCGTCTCGCCCAGCCTCCATCTCGTCTCGCCCAGCCTCCATCTCGTCTCGCCCAGCCTCCATCTCGTCTCGCCCAACCTCCATCTCGTCTCGCCCAGCCTCCATCTCGCCTCGCCCAGCCTCCATCTCGCCCAGCCTCCATCTCGTCTCGCCCAGCCTCCGTCTCGCCCAGCCTCCATCTCGCCCAGCCTCCATCTCGTCTCGCCCAGCCTCCATCTCGTCTCGCCCAACCTCCATCTCGTCTCGCCCAGCCTCCATCTCAAACACATCGGAGAGAAGGGAGGATGAGAGCATTTCAGTAAATCTTAACTTCCTAAGGAACTTTCTTTCTCCAATGCTCTCCTCCCTCATGGCCCTCTGAAAACGTTGAGAAGGAAGCGAAGAGAGGTCGCAGGACCATGAGGAAAGGCTTTGTGGACCCCCAGGGGTACAACGGAGCCCGTTGGGACTAAAGTGTTGACGCTACGCAGCGCTGGTCGTGTTTTCATTCACATGCTAAAAGTTGCTTGTGATGTGCTTTTAGCACATTGCCCAGCTTTTCAGAAGTGGTGTGTGTGTGTGTGTGTGTGTGTGTGTGTGATGGCTGGAACAGAAACGGTTCCCTATGTAGCCAACAGGACTCTGGTCAAAAGTGGTACACTAATCAGAGAACAGGATGCCATTTCAGACACACCCAGCTTCTCTTCCAGTGAGAGGGGCTTAAACCTAAAATGTCTGACTTGAATATCTGTTGTGTTGGGACTTGCCCGGAGAAATGAAGATGGTTTTTAAAAGGTTTCAGAGAGAAATACTTGTCATGTTGCATGAAATGGGTCTTCCCCTTAATCAAGTTGTGCTTTTCAAACCTCTCCTCAGGGACCCCCAGAGTTGAGCCAGCTCTGTAATATATCAAACACATGGAACGGCAGGAGGTCCCTGAGGAGAGGTTTAAAACCCCCTGCTGCTGCAGGAGGTCCCTGAGGAGAGGTTTAAAACCCCCTGCTGCTGCAGGAGGTCCCTGAGGAGAGGTTTAAAACCCCCCTGCTGCAGGAGGTCCCTGAGGAGAGGTTTAAAACCCCCCTGCTGCAGGAGGTCCCTGAGGAGAGGTTTAAAACCCCCCTGCTGCAGGAGGTCCCTGAGGAGAGGTTTAAAACCCCCCTGCTGCAGGAGGTCCCTGAAGAGAGGTTTAAAACCCCCTGCTGCAGGAGGTCCCTGAGGAGAGGTTTAAAACCCCCTGCCGCAGGAGGTCCCTGAGGAGAGGGTTAAAACCCCCCTGCTGCAGGAGGTCCCTGAGGAGAGGTTTAAAACCCCCTGCTGCTGCAGGAGGTCCCTGAGGAGAGGTTTAAAACTCCCTGCTGCAGGAGGTCCCTGAGGAGAGGTTTAGAACCCCCCTGCTGCAGGAGCAAACAGTGGCATATCTCCCAGGGTTTGTGTCCCAAATGGCACCCTATCTAGTGCACAATTTTTCACCAGGACCCATAGGGCACTAGTTAGGGAATAGGGTGCAGACCCAGTAACATGGAAACATAGTGAAGCAAACCACTGATCTGAATAACAATTTATGACTGGATTAACCAACACGGCTGTGTCCCAAATGACACCCTATTCCCTATATAGTGCACTACTTTTGACTACAGCCCCCCTCCATAGGGCGTCGCACAATTGGCCCAGCGTCGTCTGAGGGAGGCCGTCATTGTAAAAAATAAGAATTTGTTCTTAACTGACTTACCTGGTTAAATGAAATAGGACTCTGATGAAAAGTAGAGCCTTTTTATGTAGGGAATAGGGTGCCATTTCAGACAAACACTTTTTAATAAGTAAATCACACGCACTGAGAGACCTAAGAGAATAACACTGTGAGACCTAAGCGATAACACTTGTGTGTACAGTATAAACAAATTACATTGGACATTGCTATATAGCATTTTGTATTTAAATTCTTTTTATTTTTCTAGATCTTCAACTAATGCTATATTGACATGTATACATACAGATGGCATTAACAGATATTTATAAATGTTTGAGAGTAAATAATTGTTTATATTTAATAAACTGATGACAGAGAATGTGGGTTCTGGGGGATTCTTGACCAAGTCTCCAGATAATTTTTTTGTTTGTTTTTAGTTATGAGAGAAATATTCTTTAAAGTCAGAGGGCAATTGAAAAAAAAGTTTTTTTTTTTGTTGATCCAAGGGCATTTCCAAACATAGAAATGGAAGAGACATATTGAAAATATATATTTTTTTACAATTCCAATAACCAATGTAATATTTTAAGCTCAAACAATGCAGCAATCAGTATTTTAAAACTATACAATTTGTCCTGACTTTTACAGCAAGGCTGTGTGCATTAGGGTACAAAGCAGCAATGGAAAATAAGCTATTGTTATTGGACAAGTATTGAATGTTTTCTTCTGTTTGGTGTCTACTGAACACAACCCAGGGCCACGTTCAGATAGAAATATAGAACAAAACATACCTCTGACAGGTAGAGTAGGGACTCATTTCTACTCTATTCATGCTATTTCTATCTGCAATGTTCAACGTTTTGCCAACGGAACGGGACCCAGTTAAACAGCCACGGACTGTATAACGGTGTCAATAGAAGCCTCCGCTCCAAGGATCCTCAGAAGACTCTGGAAGGAGTCCGGGGCATTCTCGATCACCTTCCTGCTGTCCATCTCGAGCACTGCAAAAACAAAACAATCTCTTTTTATATTTGTGATATCAGGTGCTTGTTGTAGCAATACCAGTTGGTCTCAGTTTGATTTCACTGATCCGTCAAAAGGGTTCAGAAAAAGGTAAGAGATTATTGTTGACGGGATGTTATTTCAACGTTGTCTCACCCTTCTCAGGCATCTTTGTAAGGAGGTCTATCTTGGGTGTGATACTCCCCTCATTGGTCACCTCAATGCTCCAGTAGATAGTCAGAGCACACCTGGATCCAATCACAGCTCTGTTAACATCACTGTGGATCTCTCGTACACACTGGTATCAGCCAATCAAGATGAGGGCCCTCATAGCCTGGTTCCTCTCTAGGTTTCTTCCTAGGTTCTGGCCTTTCTAGGGAGTTTTTCCTAGCCACCGTGCTTCTACACCTGCATTGCTTGCTGTTTGGGGGTTTTAGGCTGGGTTTCTGTACAGCACTTTGTGATATCAGCTGATGTAAGAAGGGCTTTATAAATACATTTGATTTGATTAGGCCTATTCTTCAAGACATAACAGGTATGGTATCAGAGTGGCTACATTATCTGGTAGATAATCAGGCATCCAGGCATTCAGTTACTGTTCGATTATCTGAATAGCTATAGATAATAGTGACAGATTACCCGGCTAGTTTAGGTGACTTGATCCGCATGATCTCTGCCCTGCAGCCTCCGGGTAGACTGACCACACATGGATACTTCTCCTGGGAGAGAGAGAGGAAGAGAGAGAAACCGGTGAGATCAACGTTCAAATACAATTAATTAAGTTAATCTCATTCAGTAAAAGGAGGTCCATCCTCAGGCTGTGATGGTAAACATTAAGATTTCAGATCGTCAAGGCCAGATACCAGACCATATAATTGAGCAATACGGCATCTCAGGGATTTGTGGAATTTGGCCAATTGACCTCAGCTAAAGGCTGTTCTTATGAACGATGCAATGCAGAGTACAACCCTTAGCTGTGGTATATTGACCATATACCACAAGCCCCTGAGGTGCCTTATTGCTATTATGATGGTAATCAATTTTAACAGTAAACAAGACTATTATAAACTGGTTACCATTATAATTACAACAATAAAGTCTATTATAAACTGATTAGCATTATAATTAGAACAATAAAGTCTATTATAAACTGATTAGCATTATAATTACACCAGTAAACAAGTCTATTATAAACTGGTTACCATTATAATTAGAACAATAAAGTCTATTATAAACTGATTA